>NC_034410.1:1504178-1603767 GCF_002078875.1 Numida meleagris | reverse complement strand
TTCCTTCCTTCCTTCCTTCCTTCCTTCCTTCCTTCCTTCCTCAGAAGGTGTACAGTCCAGAGCCACCTCAAGCAAGAGACCCTCCTTTTTTATCTTCCTAAGACTGCACAGATCTCACTGCTTTCTTTAAAGAAGTACGCAATGGAAATAGCAGTTCCTCCCTCTCTAAGAAACATCCTAGCTCTTCCAGCTGTGGTCCAGGGTTCAGAATTTGCAGTTTCAGCTCCCAGAACATCTGAGCATGAGTTATGTGGCCCTCTCACCAAGAGCCTGCTGCTACTTCTAGACAACTGAGCAGAGAGCAAGGAAAGATGTAGGGTGTCAACAGCAGAGAGAACAGGGCTCACTGCTATGGTACAAAAGTAGTAGAATGGATTGTGGATTTTTAAGTAAAAAATGAACCATTACATTTGTCCTTCTACTTCACCATTGTCTTTCCTCTCTCATATCTGGAATCTCTGTCTGACCTGGGGTTAATCATTTAGTCACCAAGAGAAAGACTGAGGAAAACTAAGTCACCGTCTGGGCAGCAGAACCTATAAGAGCAGGTTTTGTATGTTAGACTGTCAAAATATTTATGTTGTTATTCATTTGCCTTTCTCATCCCACATCTTGATGGCCCTTTGTTCAGCTCCAACGCCTTCTGCCTACAGTTCTGAAGACATCACTAAATGGAGCATTGCAGGCTCCTGGGGAGATAGGCAGGATTCTTCTCAGGTGTGTGGATAAGGAAGCAGAAGCACGGGCTGACCAAGTCACACAAGAAAGCTGTGCAAAAGCAGGAAAGTAAATCTCAGGTCATGTCATCCTCAGACCTTTGAATTCTCATACTAATGCTGCCCAACCGTGTCTTTCTGCATCCTGAGATGATTCTCCTGCTGAGCACAGAGGTGTTCTACATGGATTGTTCAGACTCCCAGCCTCACAGACTGGGCTCCTTAGAAAACAATTTGTAGAAGTGACAGTGTGTTGGAGAGCTCTCATTGTGTGGGTAGCTACAGAATCATGGAGTCACAGAACCAGTCAGGTTGGGAAAGACCACTAAGATCCCTACCTAGGTCTGACCCCAACTCACCCCACCATGTCCACTACCCATGTCCCTCAGTGCCACATCTCCACGGTTCTGGAACACCTCCAGGGACGGTGACCCCACCAGCTCCCTGGGCAGCCTGTGCCAGCGCATCACCACTCTTTCAGATGCAAAATTGTTCCTAATATCTAACCTGAACCTCCCCTGGTGCAACTTGAGGCCATCCCCTCTCATCCTATCGAGAAGAGGCCAACCACTGTCTTGCTCCTTTCAGGTAGTTACAGAGAGCGACGAGGTCTCCCCTAAGCCTCCTCTTCTCCAGACTGAGCCATCCCAATTCCCTCAGCTGCTCCCCATTAAGTCTTGTGCTCCAGACCCTTCATAACTCTGTTACTCTTTTCTGGACACATTCCAGTGTCTTTCTTGTAGGGAGTGGGCCAGAACTGAACGCCGTACCAGGGTACATAAGAGCCCCCCCAGTCTCTAAAGCCTCCAGGGAAACTTGAGAGCAGGAGCAGGCAGGACTTAAACAAGCCAGAGCTATGGTGACCTTGTGCTGCACTGAAAACAAAGCAGTTAATATGCTCTTAAGCCAACATCCCCATGAGGTATGAGTCCCTAGCAACCTTCCTTTGCCAGATGACTTTCCAGAAGCTCTCTTCAAGTCCTAACGAGATGTTTGTCTCCGGCTACCAGAACCACCCAGAGAGGAATGAGGCGACCTGACCGATATACTGCACTTTCCTGTTATCTTCCCGAAGTCTCTTGCATTTTTATATGGCACCTTAATAACCCCTCATTTCCATTACAAGTGCATGCTTTCCTTCTGCTTATCTGTATCTCTATACACTCCTTCTCCATTCCTGCAGCCACACCGCCTCCAGCTACAACCTGGGGAGCTCTCCAGTGCTCCACAGGGTCAGGTCTGCTCGGTAATGGGAGGACAGTCCCATAACCTGGGAGGTGGCAGGACGTGATTCACGCGATGGCGCTCCTCCATCTGCGTCAATATTGAACTTGCTGCCTGGAGTTAGGGGTAGGAGAAGTAAACCCAGTGCCCTAATTTCATGCAGTCATTAAAGAGATTGGCTGCAACTTTCTCAAGAGACAAACTCCTAACCTCAGCGCCTGGGGCCAGATTGCAGCTTTGCTCTGCCTGCCTACATTCCCCAGGTAGTTACCATCAGATACAATGCTATTTGCTTCCTGTTGTGTGCTGTTAAGTGGTGGCTGCACTCCACCCCAGGGGTGGCTGCATTTCAAAAGCAGGGGAGTGATTACCGCATATACAGGCTGTAAAAGGCATTGGGCTTTTTCTGGGAAGAGAAGAGCCAAGTATAATCGGCGCTTCTTAAGGCAAATCCTATCAAATACCCTCCCGGAGCTGAATGCTTTCAGTAAGGGCCAACAGCAGTGCACAGTTAATGTAACGGACTGGGATTTAGGCTGAACTGGGTACCTGCAGCCAAGGCTGTGCTCCTGTACTCACACAGGACAAAGCCTTCTGTACAAACGCTGTGGTTGCAGCTACTTTCTTTTCAGTCCCAGCATGGTAAGGCCCAGGGGATCTCCAAGGCATTTGCAAACATCCTCTTCTGTCAATCTCTTCTCCCATATGACAGAGATAGGACAAGAGGGTATGGCTTCATGTTGTGCCAGGGGAGGTTCAGGTCAGATATCAGGAAAAACTTATTCTCAGAAAGAGTGGTAATGCACTGGCACAGGCTGCCCAGGGAGGTGATGGGGTCACTGTCCCTGGAGGTGTTCTAGGACCATGGAGATGTGGCATTGAGGGACGTGGTGAGTGGGCATGGTGGGATGGGTTGGGGTTGGACTCCGGGATCTTAGTAGTCTTTTCCAACCTGAATTATACTACAATTCTATGATCATATCAGAAGATTTCAAGATTAGTTAGGCTGCAGTTGGAGGCAGCAGAAAGTCGTTCAGCTTTTCCCTGGTCACTGTATCATCCAACTCTCTGCTGGAGGGTAATGGAACGCATCCCAGCAGTTTATTTGACTGGATTCTGTGAGAAGCATTTGCCCTTCACAGACTGTGGGACTGGTCATCAATCTCCTTGGAGACTCCGTATCAGCCTCCCCATCCGAGAGGTTTGGTCTCTGGATCCCATTTGAGCTTAGGCAAGTGCAAGATGCTGAGTCCTCAGTCCTGTTGGAACTGGTCTCACTCAGTCATGCTCTGAATCCAAGCTTTTGCACAGCTAAAGAGCTGTATGGCCACCAGCTTTGGGAAGCTGGGATCCTTCAGGGTGGAGAGATGCTGAATAAGGATTTTTAAAAATCTCATTGTGGAACTGAGTGTTCCTGCATATTCCTTTCTTGGTTCTGGCTCCCAGGGACTTACTAACCTCATGATGTGCACTGACATTGTGTTCCAGGACATTGCTCATACCTGCTGCTTGTAAGTTCATGCACATTGTTTGATTTGCTTATTGCTGCATTTGGTAGCCTTCCCAAAGCAAAGCAGCACTGCACAAGTTCTTGCTTAAGCCTTCAGTCCAGACGAGACTTCTCTGCAAGCATGCAGGTTTGATTTCTCCCTGAGAACATACTGGTATTTTGGCTTGGCATATTAAACTCTTCTTGTGTTAGTAAAGCCTGGAAGCATATAGAAATTAAAGATTAAGCCAAAATGCCCAGGGAAAGCTCAGATCAGCAAAACGTGGTGCAGAGAACATCAGGGAGGATTTGTGGAGGTATATCATCAGATGAGGAAAAGCTCAAAGAAAGTTGGTGAAGCTGCATCAACTGGAACCTGATCTTCTGCCTTCATGGGAGGTCATATTTCAGCACTTTCCTACTCTAATCATTCAATCATTCAAAAGGTGTCAGAGACAAAATGCTTTCTTGGTCAGCTGGTCTACGGGCCACCACTCCATAGAGGTGAGCTCATGTGGTGAGGGTATACAAGGTTAAGGGAGGCAGGTTATCAGAGCTGTCGTCTTCTTAGAACTGCCTCAAGGGACTGAGAATAGTCTTTTTAATTATAAAATGTCATTTTCCTGAAGCCAAAAAGTATTGCAGAGGTGTTTGCTGAGGTGTAGTGCTGAACTCCACGGTCATTTGCAGTGAGTGAAGAAACAGAATGAAATGAAAACTGAAAACAAAAAGCTGATCCTTTGGTATATTCCTGTTTTCAAAGCAGCTTGAAAAGTTTTCTTTTCAGCATATTATGGAAAAAGCACTGGAAACCAGGAAAGCCAGGTGAACACTGAACTACCCTTCTAATCCCATCTCTATCTGTGATGAAAAGGCTGTGAAGGAGGGCTTCCTCAGAGATCATGAAAACTTTTGGCTGATTATATCTGAGGCAATGGGCAGATAAGGAGAGCTCATTCCAATCTCCTTTGCCAGGACTTTAGTTAAGCGAAGCGAGCTAAGCTTTATGTACCTGCATGATGCCATGTGTTGAGCACTGTCTCCAAAGTGGCTGTAGAGTGGAAGATGGGGATAATGCTTAGTTTACGTAGTTAGGATAAAGAAGTATCTGTCCATCTTGATATTTTCCCACTTTCCAGCCATCAGCAGCTCTCCCAGTGAAGGAGCAGTGGGTGTTGTTCTCACCATGAAAGGCAAAGGCTGATGTTAACTGTAGATTTGCATTTTCATGGCCCAAATTCTACTCATCAGAAGCCAACACTGAGACTCTGTGCATGGCTAAGTGATGCACTGCCTGCAAAGTAGTATATAACTTAGTTTATCTGTCCTGAGAAATTCAGTTTTGCACTGCTTTTTGTTTTGCCACAGCCCCATCCTGAGACCTTAGTTAAATTGTGTTTTCTGACCTCCATGAGCTTGCATCCAGCCTGGATGCCCAGAGAAACTGTGGATGTCCCATCCTGGGAGGTGCTCAAGGCCAGTTTGGATGGGGCCCTGGGCAGCCTGATCTGGTGGGGTGCAATCCTGCCTGTGGCAGGAGGTTTAGAACTAGATGATCTCTGAGGTCCCTTCCAACCCAAGCCATTCTATGGTTCTATGGTTGCCTAGTGTAAGACAATGTCTTTACACCACAGAGAAAAGGAGAGTTTCCTGCCCTTCTGCCATGCCCTCAAGAGAAGATGTTCGCAGCACTGATCACAGCCACACGTGGTCTTTTCACTGGCCAGTGTTCATTGGTTTCTTTCTTTCACAGCTACCAGGGAATCCGCCTTCGTCCATGCCATTGCCTCTGCTGGAGTGGCTTTCGCAGTGACCAGGTCCTGTGCCGAAGGCTCGGCCACCATCTGCGGCTGTGACACTCGTCATAAGGGCTCCCCAGGGGAAGGCTGGAAATGGGGCGGCTGCAGCGAGGACGTGGAGTTTGGGAGCATGGTGTCTCGGGAATTCGCTGATGCCAGGGAGAACAGACCAGATGCTCGCTCAGCCATGAACAGGCACAACAACGAAGCTGGAAGGACCGTAAGGACATTTATTTTTACCTTTCTTGATCTCCTATACTGGTTTCGTGCCTGTCACATTAGATCCTTGCAATGAACATCCAGAGGGAACTAAATCTGGGCTGTTTTACACCAAGAAGTAGTGATACATGTCCCAGAATGGTTCTTTGCTGGGAGGTGACCAATGGATCCCTGTGCCTGGTCCAAAAGTAAATTCACCCAGTCAGATATAAATGTCTAACTTGGAGTTAATTGTCCGTATCCCTCCATAGTAAGTGGATCAAAACACGCAGCACGAGGGTGGAATTTGAAGCGTGAAGTTTTGGATCTTGAAATAACTCCGTTGGATGATGCCCTGTCTGTGCCTGGCTATAGGAAGGAGAGCTGTACAGAGATGTCTGTACTGTAGGTATCTGAAGTTAAGAGAGATGGATCAAAGTTTATGGGCAGGATTCAGCAGGTTAAGCAAAGGTAACTTAGTTTAACCCAGGAAACGTATTCCGAAGCATCCAGTCTGTCCTTGGGCTTCTAATGGGAAAGACTGTGGGTCTTCTGCAGGTCCTCTTCAATCTCTGATCTGATGCCTTGGACACCCATGGAGCTCAGAAGTGATATTATATCCTTGCGTTTTGGCAACTGAATCCTACTCTGAGCACAGCAGGCTGGCAGAGCATGTGCATCCAGGCCTAGCTATGAAAGGACTCGGCTGCCTAACGTGAGATTTAGGTAGCCAAATGTATAACTGCAGACCCCTTCCTTCATATTATGGACCTATAAAATCTATAGATATCTCAGCTTGTGCCTCAGAAGACCCCAGCATTTGTACCACTCTGGGCACGTTGTCTAGAAGGGCCCATCCTGGGGGAGAAAGCTGAATCGCTGGTGTCTGTGGAGTGTGATCCTGCAGCAGCCCTTGAAGGGAGCCCAATGGGTTGGAGGCCTTCCCCCTGGTACCCCCATCCTGCCCTGTAGACTTGAGGGTGGGGAAAAGCAGGAGAGCATTTCCCACCACCCCTCCTCTCAACAGTGTTCTATTTCCCAGGGAGTATTTAAAGGAAAACGAGAGAGAATGTGACTCTGGTGCCTTCAGATTTAACATGGACTGTGCCCCAAAGCCAGCTACTGTGTTTTCACTTCAGTCACTGAAAAAAATATATAAGGGAACTGAAAGCATAAAGTTTTGCCCTCATCTCAATGGCTGACTCATCAACAGTGAATCTTTTTTGTAAGGTGGAAAAGTCCCTATTAAAGGACATTCTCTTTTTATCTCAAGAATAGCCCATAAAGGGCAGAAGAACATAATCTATGGGAAACAATGTGTGAAATTAAATCCACAGGCTTTTGCTAATGTAGACCATTCCACCACTCCTGTGAGATAACTACTTTTCTTTCTCATGTAGTAAACTTGAATTAGTTCATCCCTCAGTGGGAGAAAGATACATCACCGCAATCAAAAGAGGTTAATGTGGTCTTTTTCCCTGAGGACCAGGCTCAGATGTGCCTAGGAGGATGTATGACTGTGCAGAGAGCCATAGCAAAGCCAGCACGGTTGAGCAATGCTAGGAAACATTTGTTCTTGCTAGGACTTAGTGCATCTACCTCTTCAGGTGGATGCTGTTTAACCTCTGTGGAGTTATTCCACCTCACACCATAGGACAGCTGGTCTGAAGCATGGAGTACAGTCTATCAAGATAAGGAAATACCACCTGAAATAAAACTTGTCCACAAGATGAATATGAGGAATAATGTGGTTTCCCCAAGCCCTGACCCAAATTATCCCAGGTAACCCAAGGCACTGTGCATTGCTGGGATAGGTGATGAGATACAGAGGACTGTGGGGAAGCTGGGTAGAGTGAAAAGGAGGGATTTACCTTAAAGTGAGAATCCCAGGAAAAAAGTGTGCTGTGAGCAAAATCCCTGTGATCTCAGGTCTGGAGGGGTCTTGTGACTGTCAGTGTTGGCAGTGAGTTATTTCTGAACATTTTACAGATTTCAGCAATTCTGAACATCTGAAATCCGCTGTTTTTTAAACTGGTGTTTGTGATTCTCACCGTGCCAGCACCCATGGGTAGCTGTTCCAGCCCTCCATGCTCAAGTGGTTTGAGCTAAGCCTGAGCCCATAGGCAATGTTTCATATTAGTTCCCAACCGTACCACCAGGCCAGAAGCCTTGATTAAGTTCAGCATGATTACATGAACCAAACATTTTGTGGTTCTCTCTCATTGCTAATTACAACCTCTTTTGCGGCATGTGATACTCCGTAAATAACACAGGAAAGCACCTGGTGAACATCAAGGTGCTGATTCATGGTAAATCTCTTGGGCTCAGGCTGCCACTCGTCTGTTCACGTACCCAGAAATTTGCTGATCAGTCTGAAAGTGCAGATTATCAAGTGGGTTGCATAAGGCTGTCTCCCACCTGAGAATACCAGAGGGCAGCATCACTAGAAACCTTCAGACTCATTTTAAGAGTGGTGAGGGCAACCGATGATCAATAATCTCCCTTCCATATATTCTCGGACTGTGCTTTACCTTGAAATGTGAGCCATTCAAAATCAGAATTTGGGCCCCTATTTTTATATGTTAAGTGGTTTTAAGAAAATTTGCTTAAAAATAAACAACGCATTAGTTTTCAGGTTTCTGAACATAGCCACCAGTAAGACTAGAACCTTGTTTGATAAAGGAAACATGGAAACATACGTCATAAATGGAGTTATGCTCCGGGTGTTTAGGACATTTCTCATTTCTTTAATTTCCAAATGGAATAGCTGTCTATGTCACCCCAAAGACATTATTTTAGTAGGTTTCTCCATTCTTTGCTTTTCTGCATGGATATGTCCAAATTGTATTCTTGGGTGACAACACTGATATTATATAAATATTACATATCGTATAAATATTCGTGTATGGACATTGGTAGGAAAAACATTAATATATACAGAATCACTTCAGCCTTTGTTGAAAGCAACTGATAGATGCTTAAAACTGGGGTGAGAATCTGAGACAGTCACTGAAAATAACAAAGTTGTGAAAGTTTGATTTGCCTCAGTATCTCGGCAGTGCGTCGACTGAGGGAAAAAGATGGTTCTTGTTCACAAGGCGCAAATATATCTATGGAAACACTCCCAGCTTTAGGAAATCTAGGGTTCTATGATTCTAAATCCGGGCTGAATTGGAAAATGCCGTATGTGTTTCAATGGCAGGCTAATGTCTTCCCTCTTCTTTGCTTTTTCTCGCCTTCTCTTTTCCAGTCTATTATTGAACTCATGCATCTGAAGTGCAAATGTCACGGCCTGTCGGGCAGCTGTGAAGTGAAGACCTGCTGGTGGTCCCAGCCTGACTTCAGGGTCATCGGGGACTATCTGAAGGACAAGTACGACAGCGCTTCGGAAATGGTGGTGGAAAAGCACCGGGAATCCCGTGGCTGGGTTGAGACCCTCCGGCCCAAATACAACTTCTTCAAGGCTCCGACTGAGAAGGACTTGGTTTACTATGAGAACTCACCCAACTTTTGCGAGCCCAACCCTGAGACAGGTTCCTTCGGGACTCGCGACAGGATCTGTAACGTCACTTCCCATGGGATTGACGGTTGTGACCTTTTGTGCTGCGGCCGCGGGCACAACACGAGGACTGAGAAACGGAAAGAGAAGTGCCACTGTATCTTCCACTGGTGCTGCTACGTCCGCTGCCAGGAATGCATACGAGTCTACGATGTCCACACGTGCAAATAAAGCGGGCAAACCCCTTTACCGGGCTCCAAGAGGAGAAACAGATTCGAGCCTACTTCCTCTGAGGTTGCAGACATGAGAGAAGTCTACTTTTTTGATATAAAAAGAATAAAAAAAAAAAATTAAAGGCTAAAACTGGTTGGATAGAATAGGTCTAATGACTTCTGGGCTATCCCGAGGTACATCTGGCAGTCACACAAGTTACGCCGCAATGATGCATCCCATAGGAGACAGCAGCTTTTTAGCTAGCCTTCAACACAGAGCTGGAAAGAAGAGCATCAGCAAAAGCATGGATTGGCTCTGCTCTCGCCCACCCGAAGTGATTTGTGTGATTAAGTGTCCTTTGAAAGACTTGCATCTTCCTAGATATCTCCTTTTTCCTCAGCCAGAGAAAGGCTGTGTTGGACAGCAGCACTAAGCTTTCTATCTACATACCCAAACGGCCAGACTCTGTGCATAAGAGCAACAACAACAACAGCAAAAGAAATAAAAGCAGATAAGTTCATGATGTAAAAAAAAGGAATTAAATTCTCCTTTACTTTTGCCCTGGAACCAGAGAAGTCTAGAAATATATGATAGAGCTGTAGAGTGGGCAGGCTCTTCACGTGAACTTTTTAGCATAGTAGCTTCTGCCAAATTTGACATAGGATGCAGTGGCACCTATAGAGAGGGAGGGAGGGAGAAGGCAAAGGAAAGGGAGAGAGAACTGCCAGTGGTTTCCTGCAAATGCCTTGTTGGTGCACAGGTGATGTGCATTGTACAGAGAAGTTCAGTACCTGATATGTGAAGTGAAGAGGACTCAGCGTGTGCATTGAGAAGGAGATGGTCCCATGATGGGACATGTTGCTCCACCTGTGTCCCAATACGAGGCTCAGCCAATGAGTTTTCGTTGGAGACATGGTGCAGGGCGATTCTCCTTGTGCTGAACTCTTGCTGCTGGGAAGAGGACACCTGACTCCTCAGCATCCTGGCTCTCTCCAGTAGAGGAGGAAAGGGAAAATGTCTCTCTCTCCCAGACCATCACCGAGAGTGGAAAGTGCACTTAGTCCATCCACTCTCCTCACCTCATGCAGGCTGCCCCCTGGGCACTTAGCAAAACCCTTAGACCACAAGTGTGTCAGGAATTTGACTCTGAATGACAGTTTGTCATCCATGCATTTACATGGCAGTGATCCAACCTTCACCCCCAAAGCTGGAGCGGTTTCAGATTCTAGCCAAATTTGGTTCCTCACCTAATATCTACAGCCATTCCCATCTCTAAAAGTGGCACAGATTAAGACGTATGGAATCCAGACTCTGAATCAGCCCAGAGTTTGGGCAAGGTTGGACAGAGAGCCAAATCCCAACTGTGCAGTGTTGCCCCATCTCTGCTGTTCGCTTCCAGCTCCCCTTCTTTATGTGTTGCTCTACTTTTGATTTCAGATTGCCTGGTACAGAAAGAGCTCTCATTTCTGATGCAAGCATCAAGGCTTCCTTCAACCATGTGGGTACTGGGCCAAAATCTCAGCCCACTGCCTTGCTATTTAAAACACTGGAGTTGTTCCTGTTCATTATTGGCATAAACAAGTGCTGAATCAAACATGGAGTTGTAGTCTGTTTAACTTCCAATGTACTTGCCCCATGTCCTCTTTGTCTTACTCATACCTTGACTTCCTATCTTTGGAAAAAAGACCAAGGATTGACATTATTTCTTTCAGAACAGGGAGTGAAATGCATTGTGATTCATCTCGCAGTGAGCCACAAGAGTCTTTTCATGGACAGCAAAGCAATGTAATTATGACTGTTGGCTAGTTCGACCCTGGAAATTTATGTAGAGAAATCAGGGTGCTCTTCTATCCCAGAATCTCAGCTTATTCCCAGAACTGAAAGAGAAAACATGCAGAAGAGGCAGGGAATTAACAGAGCTTAATCAGAGAGAAAACAGGAGGAAATGAGGCCTCCAAGGGTTGACTCTGAGTCGAGGCATCTCCTGAGAATACTCCTTGGCTGGTGCAGTTTGTGCATCACTGTATGTCTCAGGGCTATGCCCAAGGGCACAAGCAAGTTTTGCGTATTGATGGAGGCACTTCTATTAATGCTCTGCAAAATAGCTGCAATGAAGTGAGAGGAAATAGAGAGGAGAGAGGGAAGGAAAGGTCAAGAGAAGCAAAGAAAGAAATGGAAAGAGAAACAACTGATTTGTACATCTAAACACGACATACAGTGGGTGGCCACACATCATCTGGTAGAAAGCAACAGATGACTGGAAACTGAGAAAAAGATGAACCAATGAATGGATAGATGGCTGATTTTTATAAAACAGTCTGGTGGAAAAGGAAAATCTGATCATTATAGCAAATAGAGGGGAAGGCCATTGCAGGGGGACATTGCCACAGTAACAAATATTCAGATACAAACTGTCAGGAAAGAAAACTCTGAAGGAAAACATATACAAGATGAAAGGCATTGATGAATTGTGGAGATGGGATAAGGGAATATAAGTCTGATTTACTTAATATAATGCAGTGCTAGCAGTCTCAACAAGAGATGTTAGGCATCTCCTGCCAGAGACTTCTATCCAAAGAGTAAGAATGCAAATTGCTCCAGATCATGATCTGTGTCAAACCATTGACTTCATCAGGATCACACCCACAACTAAATTTACCCTAATATCTTTAAGCAAGGTGCTTTCACATTCCTTCCTGTACACCATGCCAGTGAAGGAATGGGACAAAGGATCTGGCTTCCTTGCATGGGAGTCGGATTCTGACCCCATGCCATCCACAGCATGCTAACATTCACAGTTTCCGCATTTGCATCAGAACCAAGCCCAACATCACTTGTGGGTGGAGCTCCTTGGTAAGCATGGGGAAAAAAATAGACATCTGCTGAGGAATTGCCTCTTATGGTGAACAAAAAGATTTGACTGTAGTAGTGGGATCTATTTCACCTGGCTGCGTCAAAGTCAAGCATCTTCTCTAAACTATCTGTCTAATTTTCTACTAAGATCAGTGGCAAGGCACATACAAATGCAGAAGGTGATTCATCATAGGCTAGGATGGTATCTAAGCTGGGTTTGTAAACTGCCCTCTAGATGTACCTCTGTCTTTCCGCTGACCTGAGCTGATGAGCTCATCCTAGATGATGAACTCTCAGACTGGATACAGTCTGATGATGTGAAGTCCACCATGAGTCAAAGAGGTGAAGCTACAATCTGATCATCAGCTGAGATGGGCTGGAAGCTGTACTCCTTCATTTAAATCTGGGGTCAGGCTCAGTGCTCGGGGACTTCCAGCCCATTCAAAGTATTTTTAACAAAGCCTATGCATATTTAATAGGTTTTATTATGTAATTAGTCATCTACTAATAGTAGCAAGGGGTTGTACAGTGTAAGGGATTGAGCAGCTGCTACTGAAATCGATGACATATGCTTCTGTGAATTCTGCTGATGACCTCAGGTCCACCTGAGGGTTTTAGTCATAGGTCTGACTCTACCCATGTGGAGGGGAAAAGGAGAACCTGCTAGGGGTCTAGGAGCAAGGGACTGCTGAGTATAACTGCTAAGCCTGCATCTGGCCTCACAGCTTTGGAGGAGTCACTTGGGACCTCAGTAGTTTATGCACATGAATTCAGGAAATGTGTTTGAAAAAACTAAGATCCTACTCTGCTACATTTTCTTGGTGTCTCATGTCAGGGTTCCCACTGCAATGAGCAGTGAGGTGCTATACCTCCCTATCTATCATCTCAGATGCAGGGGGTCTCATTTAGAGAACTTTCTAAATGCAACTCAAAGCCTTCTTCTGCTTCAGGTTCTCCAAGTCTTTCAGAATGGTAGGGTGTTCCTCACAGAGGAGATTTTAGGTTTCATCCAATGATAGAAGATTCTAGACACATTTTAGGGCATCTAAAATAATCTAAATTGGAATGCAGCTGTTGATTCAATGGCATGGGACCCCCACAGGTCCTGTGTCACACATACTAAATCTAGTCAGTTGTATTAGAAACCATAGGGTACCCAAAAGGACTCATGTCTCACGATGCCTATGTGTAGATGGTTGAACTTCTCAATTGTCTGGTAATGGTTTTCTGGCAATTTCCTTCCCCCTCAGCTTGTGCTCGTGTGTACTCAAAAGGAAAAGGTCATTCATTTCCAACTCAGCCTCCATGGTCCATGGTGCCCTTCCCTTCAGCCTTCACTTGTGGTGAGGTTTGTCCTCAGGCAAATGTGTAGCAGGGATGTGTTGGATAGTAGCAGGGAAAAGGGAAAGGATATCAACCATCAAAGTAGCACAGAAGTAAAAAATAAAAATAAAGACACATAATTTATTTCCTCTTACGTGCAGCTATCCAGCCTTTCCTTTAGCTGAGCAGATGGGCTTGATGGGCCCCATCAGTTCTGCATCCAACCTCATTCAAGTCAGCAGAGTTACATGCGAGGGGTGAATTTGGTCTCATCTCTTTTCTTTCTGTGAAAGAAACTGAAAGTGTAGGAGCTTTTTATTGTCTTGGTTTAGTTCTAGAATTTGGGGATTTCTCTTTCTCAGAGAAAAAAAATGTGAGGAGGAGAATGCAAGACTTTTTCTATTACTGGTCTCCTATGTATCTCTTTCAGCTGAGTGTCGTGCTCAGCACTTCTCCAAAATATTTTGGAAGTCTCCAAAATTATCTTCACTCCTTACAAGGGGCTTCATGTGCACGATGAAAGCAGTCAGAATTTAATCCTGAGAAGGACTGTCACACCACAGAATGCCATTTGATGCAGAAGTCTCTGGGCTAGCACCACGCACATCAACTCCACAAACAGAAGTGCTGTAGTCTTAGCTGGATGGTGCAGGATTTTGGTGTTAGTTAACTTCATAGTAAAATTTCATCTGATATTCAATCTAAAATATGTTTGGTTTTTCTGTGCATTTAGTTCTATTGCCACAGGAATGTCCATGAATTGTAACACATTTGTCATGTGTGTTTGTGTTTGCCAATTCCCCACCCTTAAATTCAAATATTGGAGAAATACTTCCTCATCTTATGAGCTCTGGGTCACATTTTAGCTTCAAGGAAAGGCTTCAGTGCAGAAAATCTGTGGGTATTCAGGATTACAGCTTGAGCATTCTGCAGGAGCTGGGAGTTGTGAATCCAGTCCTGAGTTCCGTGCTATGGAAATTAGTTCAGGCTTCCCTCAATGCCTTGACGATAGGCTTCAGGAAGATAATATAGGGTCACAAAAAGGCCACAATCAAACTGCCCTGCAGCCACCAGCCATTGTGCCTGGTTAAAACTAATAAACAGCGTCAGCTGCCCATAGGAAAATGACTCCTGGCTCCGCCACAGACCTGCTGGATATATGGGAGAAAAGCTGTACAGAGAGTGGCAGGTGATGAGAGTGAATGTGGGCTGAGTTGGGAGGAGGTCCTGTCTCTTCTCCATAGCTGTGTTTCTTCTGTTCTCCATCTCCCCCCAAGCTAAATCTTGGCTGTTACTTAACACAGGAGAGAATCTCTTCTAGATTTCCCTTATCCCATGGGGCAGCAGTAGTGAGATCTGGCTCCCTTTTTGCTCAATTGTCTTTCGTCATGACTTAACCCTCCATTACATCTCCAGCTCTCTCTTACGTGCTCTGACAAAAGCTAATGTTCTGCCCTTCGTCGCTGCTGGGCACGGGGACAGGATCCTGATGTCTTAGGTCTCTGTTAGCTGCTGCTGGGTGCAGATGTTTCCTTTTGGTGGGAAGTGAAGGCTCTGGCGGCCTCTATTTTGAGTAATGGGGAGATTTCTCAAGCACTAATGGGAGAACAGGGTCTAACTCCCAGGTAGTGGTACCTGAGAATGGGATTCAGGACACAGACTAAGGCAATTAAATGTAGGTATCTACATGTGAGCTGGGTGCTTGAAGTCCCATACAAGCAATGATGATGAGATCCATTTGCCTAAATGTAGCATCTAGGGCTGAATTGAATTATTGAAGATAGGTGTCTAGAGTTGTAGGGGATGCTCCAGGGTACCCCACTGGCTTCTGGTAGCTGCTCTGGAAGAGTGCATCCTCCCCTTAAGTCCCATGGAATATCTTCCAGCCCCATGCAGATGTCTCAGAAACCCCAGGGCATCTCAGATGCCTGTGCATGAGCAACCCAGTTGATTTCCTAGTCAGTAGATACTGGAGATTAGAGAACAATTCAGCGGGCCAAAGGTAAGCAGCCACCATAGGGCAGGTTGAACCACTCTGGGCCCCACTGACTATGCTGATGGTCCCCATAAGATATGGGTCTTTAGACATCTAATTGACATGGAGACACATGCTTGTGAGCATCTACAAGTGGGTGTCTCAATCTCTGAGCTGGACCCCACTTTGGAGACTCTAAGATGGAAATCTCTGTTTGAACCCAGTTCTGCTCTCGCTTAGACTGATATAAAACAGGAGGCATCATTTCCATAATGCCTGACTTACAAGCATTCCAAAGGGAGCAGAAGGCAGATCTCCTCTATAAAAATAGTTGAAACCAATTTACTGGCTGGTATGTAATGTGTTTGACCCCAAGAGAGCATCTCTGCTGCTCCTCTTGGTGAACATATAATGAAAATGAACCAGTCCCTCCAAGTCATCTACAGGCAAAATCTTGCTGTTATGTGAATACTATCTAGATAGAGAAAGCTTCTGATGCACAACAGTCACAAGCATGTTCTCCACCTGACTTTGCCTCCTTGTCTCTCTCTGTAGACCTTGCTCTTATACATGTTCTGTGGACCAAGGGAGGTCTTGGACAGCCCTGCATGGAAGTGGAGAGCGGGGAATGTGCGAGGAGATGCTTTCCTCATTTTCCTTTCTTTTTTCAAGTTCCTTCTCCTTATTTATTAGTATTTATTTATTTCTCACCACTCATTCCACTCTACCAAAAAGCCTGAAGGCACACCTACTACAGGCATAGGCCAGCAAGCAGCCGAGTGTCACCCATGCTTTTGAGGGAAGGCACCACTTCATCAGAGCTTCTTCCCAGCATGCACTTGCCACCACTTGCTAAGCACAGGAAGCCCAAGTTTCCAAGGCAGGCTCCAAAAACCTCCAGAATCCTCCTCTATGTGATGAAATCCACCCCAGTGAAACCTCCATTCCGCTGATGCTCATACCTCCAGACCTGGTTGTCCCACTGCCCACCTGTCCCCCACTGACTGCAGCTCAGCCTTACACCTCTTCATCTCAGTGAAGATGTCTCTATCGTGGCATCACTTTCTGTCACTCCTAGGCCAAAATCTGCCCAAACAGGAGACCTCTCATTGCTTTGAACTATCTGACGAGCCCACCAGCAATGTCAAAGGCATAAAACACAGCCCTGTAGTGCCACAGGGGATTTCTCCACGGTATGAAACATGCTTGTCCAGAAGTCAAGGACAAGTATCTTCTTGTGGGTGGGTTTTTTGCTGTTACTTTCCCTTCCCACAGACTGTCTGCCTGATTACATCACCCTGTTCAGAGCTATGTCACTGTCTGTAGCCCTTCCCTAGCCTGCCCCTGCCCCCACCCCCACTGAGTACCCCTTTGTACAGAATGCATGTATGATACAACCTGAAATTCCAAAGCTATTGTACAAAGTAGGATCGTCACTTTTTTTCCTCAGTATTTTGTTAAGTCTGATGATTTTTTTAATGATTATTTATTTTATGAATAAATGTATATATTAGTAAGAGTATATATTTGCGGAAATAACTCATCGGGACAGTGTTGTTGCTCTGCTGTTGTGCTTGTGACCTCATTGGCTTTTCCAATTTTTCCAATACCCTGTTTTCTACTGACAGCACATTAGAGATGTCTTGTAACTGTTTTTTTTTTGTTACCAGTTAAGTTTGATAGATGTGTTAACTTTATAATGAAAATTAAAAAAAAAAAAAAAGCATTAATTTTAACCCGCGTTTGAGTATTTCTCCAACCATTCTACAGTTTTAATGGGAAGCCATTCCATATCAGGGGCTGAAATATAGCTGGAAAGAGGTCGGGAAGAGATTTACGTATATTCCCCTTGTAGTACAGAAGCTGTGTGCTTTGAAAGAAGAGATGCCACCCAAGCTGGTGCCAAACCCATGCCCACTTTCTGCAGTGACAGTCCTGTTCAGAATAGAACATGTACATTTAAACAGCCACAAGCCCATTTCTCAGCTGAGCATCTCTGGGACAAAGAACCACAGAACAGCTTGGGTTGGCAGGGACTTAAAGATCACCTAGTTCCAACCCCCCTGCCATGGGCTGGGTGCCCCCCACCAGATGAGGCTGCCCAGGGCCCCATCCAACCTGGCCTTGAGCACCTCCAGGGATGGGGCACCCACACCTGTGCCAAGGCCTCACCACCCTCTCTTCTTTAACTTCTTCTTTAACAGGGAGAAACTTCCCCCTGACTTCTAATCTAAATCTCCCTTCTTTTAGTTTAAAACCATTCTCCCTTGTCCTATAGGATGTAATTAGGGGAAGACAGATAGGGGAACCCCTGGTGTTCCTTTCACTGGAACCCTGTGGCTGTTTGTCTGCCACCATATTCACAAAACCAGAAGCAGATCACATCCTACAGGTCTTCTTGTGGCCTTAGCCACTCACTTAGGAGAGATTTAAACCACCCGGCTTTAGCCCTCACAGACCAGATGTCTCCTCTATGTCCATCCTTGATGACCTCTTTATAGAAAATCAAGGGAGTTGAATACACCCAGAGATTCATCTCACTTATTTAAAACATATTGCTGAGATGGTATAAATCATCTTCTGGAGATTTCTGGGTTTTTTTGTTTTTTTTTTTTTCTGCAATGATTTGCAATGATTCTAAATGAGCATATCTATAAACAAACAACAAAAAAAAAGACCATTTCCTACAGTTGGACTGGACGACTGTGTTGAGGGACGTGGTTTAGTGGGGTTATGTTGGTGGTAGGTGGATGGTTGGACTGGATGATCTTGGAGGTCTTCTCCAACCCTGGTGTTTCTATGATTCCATGGGAAGATCCTGGGAGACTAGTAGCATACTGTGGTGTCCAAGAAATAATATCTCCCCCAAACACACACCCACACCTTGTTTCAAATGACACAGGTCAAACACCACAGAGAGCTCTCAGCATACCGGGCTCAGCATATTTTCCAGAAATAAGTGATAAACATTCTTATTAAAGAGCCCTTGAGATAAGTTTGTCAAGCTGCGTTGCCTGCTTCCCCAGGTTCAAGCAAGAGTACCTTTCTTTTGGCTTATGTAGAAAAAACTAAGAAATTTGTGTACATCTCAGAAACTTTTACCTTCTCCATGCGGGCATATTTGCTGTTAACCCCTATGGATCCTTTTAGGAACTAAAGAAGAAAATCTGGTATTGATAACCCATTGCTGCCCCATGACCTGAAATTTTTACTATGGGGGGAACTGCCGAAGTCCCCTCTTTTGCAAAACAGTCCCTTTCCTCTGTAAGGTAGCAGCATGGTCTAACTATGGTCAGATTTAGCCATACCAGAAGGCTTTGCTCATGACAATCTAGTTCATAGAAGTAATCTAAAACCGTTCCCATACTGAATGGCAGCTCTTAGACCCACACAGACGAGGGTTTAGTCTTATCCTCAAGCAAAATTTAAGAACTAATGTGCACAGACAACTTGACACCCAGAGAGAATTAAATACCTATCTTCCTTGTCAAGAGCAGAGTTGAGATTTTAGCATTTCTTTGACAAACAGCGCTCTGAACTTGGACAAAGATTTCGTTTCCAGCAAAGAGTCAGTACCAAACTGATAAGACTACTCCTAACCAAACTCATGGCCAGGCTCACATGCCACAGTGCTGGTAGCTCATCACCTCTCCTGACTTCTTTCATAAAATCCAAGAATCATTAAGGTTAGAAGAGACCTCTAAGCTCATCAAGTCCAACCATCAATCCATCCCCACCATGTCCTTCAGTGCCACATCTCCATGGTACTTGAACACCTCCAGGGACGGTGACTCCATCGCTCCCTGGGCAGCCTGTGCCACTGCATTACCACTCTTTCTGAGAAGAAATTTTTCCTAATGTCCAGCCTTCCATGTACAAGCATCTCATCCACATGCAAGCAGTAACTTGAGCAAGTCTGAGATATGCTAGATCCACAGCACATGTGTAAATTGGTCTCTACGTGATGATCCCAAGACTTCTGAGAGCCCCCAGTGTCCTTGTGCCTGAACATGAATCTGGTGGAATCAAGACACCAGGAGTCAGACAAATCTGCATATGAACAAGGTACCCAAAGCCTCCACGAACTTGCAGACTTGCCACACAGGCTTCACTGATTACAAGGAGCGGGATTCAGCTCCCAGATTCAAACACAGAAATGTAGGCACCCACAGAACTTCAAACAAGCCTATCAGTGCCCTGCAGGCATTTCAATCTGGAGTATCCTGCCTGTCCTCCAGGAGCAGTTCCAGAACCATCATGGATCCGTGTCATGTCTGGCAGCTCCAGGAAGATATCTCAGGTCGCCCAAGACATGACAAAAGCAACAGACAGTTGAGATGAGGCAAGTGAACTGAGCCAAAATTTCCTGTGAACTTCCTGTTTCATGTTCCCATTCTTCTCAGTGAAGTTGAGAGAGGGCTTAATTTCAGCTTCCCTAGGTGCAGTGTCACCTGGGCTTGGCACTTGCAATACTAAAGACCCTGAAGGAGACCCATGCACCTCTGAATCATTAGCTGGATGCTCACATGAACCATCCTAGGTGGTACCAGGTGTTTAGGCAAAAACATTGACATTTCAGTCTCCAGTGGTTGTAGCAGGAGTTTAGACTCTCTGAGCACATGCAGTACTCTCCTACACATGTTTAGGTGTTTTAATCTGCAAGTTGAATCCCGCTTGAGCAATCAGTCCAATACAGCATCCTTTGAAGATGAGTTAACCAGCAGAAAGCAATTCCTGACCAGCAGCTAACCAGGCCATGAAGAAAGAAGCTGTGACCCAATGTAATTTGAAAGCTTTGCCATTTCATTACTACCCAGCCTGGCTTTGGAATTTGCTTACTGATCTCTTTTATTTGCAGGTGTGGGTTATTTTCCCTCATCATACAGTCATTTGGAGGCACATAGCCAGATTTGCATTCCACAGGGCTACAATCCGGTCTGGGATTTGCCTGCAAGTGTCAACAGGTGAAGTGTTAACTAATGAACTTGGTGGTAGTGTTAAGAGGAGGTCAGCTCCGTTTTTCTTCAGTTTGGTTTCATGCAAGGACAGCAGCGCTAGGTAGATTCTGACAGCCATCTAAAATAGATCTGTGCTCTGAACCTGACCCTTTGAAGCCTTATTCCATCTTCTGCATTTCCTGACACCCTAAATGGCGTGTCCTTTTGTCAAAGAGGAGGTACAACAAGGCTACGTTCAGCATCTCTCAGCTAGCACTCGAGAACTGAGAAATAAACCAGTTCTGTGATATTTCTTCCTGGGATACGTGAAACTATGGTCATTCCCAATTCTGTAGCATTGGTGTGCGTGGGAAGCGGTGGTGGTAGTCATGAGGTGCCAACTTGTTTTAGAGAGGATGTATTTCATGCAAGCATTCATGGTCTTGGACCTATTTTTTCTGTCCTAGTCATTGCTGTTGGGTCATGCAGGCAGTGTCTTTCATGCAGGGAATATCAAGGTCTCCGTGCAAAACTGGATAGCTTCAGTGAGAAAACTATCTCAGGACAGCCACACAGCAAGGGCAACAGGCAGCATTCGGAAATCCACGTGCAAGCCTCCCCTCCCTATCAGACAGAGTAGAGACTTGAACCAGAGTAGAGACTTGACTATCCTGGCTGAGTCACCAGCCGTCCTGAGTGACTGATAACACCAGCCCAGTCTTGAGCAACCTTACAGGAACTCTGATTTCAACAAACTGTAGCTTTCCTGAGGAAAAATGCTTCCTTTGAAATTGCTGCTCCCCTCTCCTTTACCTCACAAAGGTAACTGGGGTCCCACCCACTCTTTAGACCCACGTTCACACTTAAGATTGCAGATTGCAATTGCCTTCGGCTAGTTGGTGTGAATAAAGATGGGTGTTTTGTTTTTTTTTTTAATAAAGATTGATCACCATCACACCTAGACTGAGATGACACACAGCACCGTCAAACACCCAGCAGATGGTTTTATCTTCCACACTGCCAGAACAGAAGACTGGACTTTGCAGGAGTACTCTCTGAAGCATGGTTTCTGCAGCATCAGCTCGGACAATAGTATGTCTTATTGAGGTGGAGCTGGCAGGACAAGTAAATAGCCCTGAAGTGGGTATGTGAAGGACTTGGGCTGATATTAACAGCTAAATCAATAAATCCACATTACTGGTTCAAATGTGGAGTGAGAACACCATCCCCTGTCTTTCCACGCTGGGTCACCAGGGAGGAGTTTGGCATATGGAGGGCTGTCAAGGAGCTAACCTTTAGGCTTGTTAGTTAGTGATAATTGAGTGGTCCTTGAGAGCTCTGAATGAGTTCCTTGGCTGCCCATCTGCTGCTACAGGCTGGCAGGGCCTGCTTGGCACACCCAGTCTTAACTGCAGATGTTCCTGTGAGAGGGAGGAAGGTTACACATTAAAAGGCAGCAGACACTCCAAATGCATACGGAATAACATGCAACCAAAAGGCTGGCTGCACAACTTCGCTGAATTCGTTTTTCCTCCCCTGTAATTAGGAGGGTTTGATACCTGAGGAGCACAATGAGATCTGGCTGCCTATTGTTGTGATGATAGTCTCGATCACAGTCATACCCCTTATTTTGTGAAGGCATCTCCAGTGCTCACCACCACTGACGACCACCCCTAGTGCTAGGTGATGTACAAATTCAAGACAAGGTGATGGACCTGATCCTGATCCTAAAGCTTCCAAGTCCAACCAATCTTTTTTACCTAACCCTGTTTACATCCATCAACAGTGATGGCATATAAATACCCCCTGGCTATTAGTGTGGGTTGCCTGAGCCAGTTTGCTTGTTGGCTAACAGCCATACCTAAGGAGGCCACCAACTCGTACCTATCAAGCAGATGTCTTGTATGTCATCTGAATGCAAAACTAACATTAAGGTCGTAACAGTAACGTGGTCTGGCTTAACTAGAGAAAAATGAGGTTCATCTTTTAGCAGCAGATATCAGAAATGTTATATCAAGGAAACTATTTTTTTCCACTTGAAGCTTGGAAGTGGTACAAGTCAATAAAAAAGTTCTTAGAATTCTGCCAGCTCACCAGGAGTGTGGTTATACCTCGCTGGCATAAAGAAGGTGGGAAGTGCTCTGCAAGTAGAGGCCATGGGCTAAAAGCTGGCATGACCTGCAAAAAGAAATCCCAGAAGTAGCCAGGCATGGAGTGACAATATGTATGAGAAGTGAATCAACCATTTCTCGTAATATTGAAACTAGGAGATATCTACTGCAATTAACAGGTCGAAAGCAACAGAAAAGTGGTTTTTTCCTCATGGGACATAGTTCCAACAGTGGAACTCACTGCTGTCAGTATCCAAGGATAAATATTTAAATTTGTCTGGGTTTAAAAAGTGATGAAACAAAATTCATTGAGGAAAAATTCTTCATTGTGTGAAGATTTTTTTAACTCAAAGATACATCTCAGTTAGAAACCTCTGTGTTGGAGGTTGCTGGAAGTACTCACCAGTGGAACCCCGTGTTTGTCCTGTTCTGCTCTTCCCAAAGCATCTACTCCTGGCCTCTGTCAGAGACAGAGGGGGGTTCCAACCCCCTTGCTGTGGGGAGGGTTACCACCCACTAGATCAGGTTGTCCAGGACCCTATACTTGGCCTCATTGAGCCTCATTAGGTTCTCAGGGGTCCACTTTTCAAGCCTGTCCATGTCCCTCTGGACAATGTCCCTTCCTTCAGTTGTATCATCAGCATCACACAGCTTGGTGTCATCAGCAAACTTGCTGAGGGTCCACTTGATCCCACTGTCTGTGTAATGGAGCACTGGTCGCACAGCAGACCCCTGAGGGACACCACTCGTGACCAGCCTCCAAGCAGATATAGACCACAACCCTCTGTCCACAGATGTCCAACCAATTCTTAATCCACTGGAATAGTCCAGCCTTCAAATCCATCTCTCTTCAACTTAGAAACAGTGTGATCTAGGACCATGTGAAAGCTCTTGCACAAGCCTAGGTAGATGACATCAGTTGCCCTGCCTTTGTGCACCGATGCTGTCAGTCCATCACAAAAGGCCATCAGATTGGTAAGGCATTATCTGCCTGAAGATAATCACAGGATTTTCAAGTAAATGGCACTTCTAACTAGGAATAAACCTGCAGCTGAAACACTGAAGTAGATTTCATTTCTGCCCCCAGAAAAAGCCTAAAAGTCTGTCCAGACCACAAGACAGTGTATCCTTAGTGGTACTAATCCAAACATATTGTACCCAACTACAGACAAAGCACAAAGATTTGAGCTGAGTCAGCTGGATTTTGATTCTGTGGTTGCAAGGAATCTAGGTAGTTCAAACCCTGCACTCATCTTGCTAAGCCTGTGTGTCACAGGTCTTTCAGAACATGCCAGTGCTGGTGAGTGGACTCCTCTTTCTGGCCCAAAGTCATAAGAGCTGTGTTGTCTTTTCACTTCCTCAAGAGAAGATCTTGACAGATTCAGGTGCTGGTTGTAAATCCAAATTGTGTGTGAGTCAGAAGAGGCTGCAAGTGCCACAACTCAACTCATACTGCAGTTTTTTAAAGACAAATAAAGACTTTGGGGAAAAAAGAAAAAAAAAAGAGAGAGACAAAAAGCTTTAGGACATTTCTGTCCTAACCTGCTGTAGACTGACTACCAAAGAGAACAAAACAATCTATCTCTGGGAACCAAAGTCGTTCACAATTTGTGAGGACGTAGTAAGTTGCACATACTTATTCTAGGTCTTTGATCCCTTAGTATCAGCAGTTTCCCCCCTCCTTTTGTAATACTCCAAAATATCATGCTGTCACAATGGTCTCTAACTGTAAAATTCTCAAAATAATTAGGATGAAAAAGTTACTTTGGACTCAAGCTCATGTACATGCAGGGTATCTGAAGGATGAAATGCTTGAGAATCAACATTCTGGAGAAACAATGCATGTCAGAAATGAGACCTCTGTTGGCTTATTCTCCATTCAATAAATTCATGGTTGGATGTTCTTTAACTGCTCCAGTCCATCTCAGACACTGCAAATAATGACAATGCTTTTAGCGTATCTCCCCTTTCATATTCACTTAGATGCTCTGGGTTACCAAATGACTTGTGTCCTTTGTTCTTAAACCTACTCATTAAAGGTCATCTTTTCCATAAGGCTCCCCCACTTCTGACCTTCTTATTGACCTTTCTTATTGCTAATCTTTCAACATTGCTGTCATGTATAGCCATGGGCAGACGAAAACTTTTGATTCACAAAGCCTTGGAGAATATTTATTCCATACCCCTCAACACAGGGAGATCTAGAAAAGCCCATCCCTGAGGCAGAGCATCTCTTGAGATGGTGTAAAGCCAACTCCTGGAAGAAGATATTAAATAAATGAGTTACAACTCATAAATAAGTGTTTTCCCATATGCCTTGAATTCCAGTACTGTCTTCCTTGCTCACCAGGGGAGCATGGAGAGACATCTGGCGGCTGAATAATTTTCTGCAGGTAAGCACATCTTGGGACTTGTCTTTGCTAGGTGGATGTGCCAAGAAGCATATGTATCTTCAGAGACATTGCACCATTTAGTTCACTTGAAGCACTATCACAAATCTCACGTACCCCAACTCAATAACAAATTTGTTCAGTGGGGGCAAAAACTTGTCAAAAATGCATCTGATTTCTTCTTGACATCTTGAACAGTGTATTTCGCTGGGAATTACTTCCAGATCTGAAATGAACTGGGCATGGTTCTCACCTCCTAATCCACTGAGAAATGTTATAGATTGGAACAGGAGCAAGCCTGGGTCTGAAACGTTTGTATAGACAGCCTCTTGTACCCATCATATACAAATCCTTTTGCTCTAAAAACCTCCTACCATCTGAACTCAACAGTCAATAATCTCAGTACTGCATGTGATCAGTTACATTATCACTGTCCTTGTAGAAGACAGTGGTGAGCAGGTCCATGTTGAGTAGTTGATGCTTAAGAATCTTCTTGCCACTACTTTTAAAAATTCTACATATTGGGTATTGGGCATGGATTTAAAGATAGACACTCTGTCCCACATAAATATGAAAAATAAATAGGAAGGATAAATTATAAGAAATCAATTTGCAGAATAATAACATTATCTCAGAGAGAGCTGCAGAGTAGCAAGAAACACAAGCAAAATCATATGAATTCCAGTCCTGGCTTCAAGACTGTATCTCTCACCCCGAACCTCTTTGCCCTCTCTCATTTCACCTTGAAGAGATGCAGAAGGTGTTGATCACCAAGGTCTTGATTTCTCCTTTTCTCAGCTAAACATTAGCAAAAAGACATCTTTTCTCCCACCAGGCTTCATAAGAAACTCTTCTATTCTCAACAGTAGAGCTTCAGGTGAGGCAAAGGATTGGTTAATGCTTGCAATCCTCCAGAGCAAAAGCTGATTAAAGAGAAGAGCTACAAAATTCTGAGCAGGAGCAAGAAAGAAATCCAACAGAGGCACTGTCAGTAATTCCAGATAATCCTCCTCTGCATGACTGGTGTGGAAACCTCCTCAAGATCTTTAGATGTTAGGCATGCTGGAGATGACACACCTTGTCTGATAGTTAACCCCTCCTCAGACTCAACTTGAAGACTCATCAAGATTACTCTAGAAATGTCTATTCCTGGGATGAAATAAAAGGCAAGAAAAAAATTGACAAAAATGAGTCTGCTCTGTAGTACTGCATTACTATATTGTCTTCTTATGGTTCTTGGCATCCAAAGAACTGAAGTGCTGCACAGAGCTTGATGAATATCACTATCTGCATTTTGCTATGGGATTCACTAAGGCACAGGAGTCCATAACAGCTGTTTTAAGCTGTAAATACCCACCATCAGAAGTGCTCCAGTAGAGACAGATACTTTTTGCCCATCTGTGCCAGAGAAGGCTTTTAGATCAGCTCTTCAGTAGGATTCAGGAAGACAAACTGAGGAAGATACAGTCAAAGGAGAAGATTAAATAAGTTTTCCAGCTCCAGTTCCCCAGCAGTCAAAAGGCTTTTTGTCTCCTCGTCAGCATTAAATTATTTTGCACTGTACTTTTCCTTTACAAATCCTCCTCATCACTGATGACCACTTACAGAGGGCAATAGTGAGTAGCAATGCAACTTGAGTTCCACCACTCTTTACGTGAGCCTGGACATTAAACCAACAATTAAATTTGACAGTGAACTGTTGGTGTTGACAAAATGGAATAACTCCTTATCTCTATCCATCTCAAGCACAATTTTGTCAGGCCTAGCAAAGACCACACTGTCCTAGCTCTGTTAAAACTCTTTAGCACAGACCTTCCACTTCAGCCAAAGGGACCAAGCATGGAAAGGACCTACAGTTAAAGCACAGCGATGGGCCAGCCTACCCACAAGGCCACGCTAGGCATCACTAAAACCATGACTACAGTTCTCCACACCTTTCCACTACTAGATCTTTTGGTAGTGAACCAACACGTACATAAATTCCCTAGTTCATTTTGTTTCAGGCAAGTTGGAACACTTACCTTATCTCAGGACCCAGATGACTGTCTTACCAGCAGTAGCGCAACTGGTGCGAAACTGAGACTCTCTCCTACCAGTGATGCCTCCCAGTGGTAGCATTTGATTTTGGCTACTGAGAGTATAGCAAAAGGGATGAGGTTTATTGACATAAATCACTTTCTCTGAACAACATGGTTTCCTTCACTGTCCAGCAAAGCAGAAGATAGCTGATGCTGGGATAATTAACCTACACTGCCCTTCCAGCTTTGTGACCTCAGCATACGAGCACCTCTTAGTCTTTAACACATTACTCCCCACATCTTCTCTATGATGCAGTAAAGTTGTCTGTATTTTATGAATGAGAAACAGAGGCATCAAGAAATCAAGAGGTGAGCCATTTCACCTGAGTTCATTCCTCTCAATGTTAGGTATCAAATCTCCTGCTGCCCTTGGGAGAGGCAGATGGGCACATCTCCCTCTGCAAAGCCTGCTGAAATGAGAATTTGACTGGCAGCACCTTGAGCTTATGATCTTGCTCTGCCTCTGAAATGGGTGGGATAAATCACTTTCTGGACAACTAGATGTCTCTAAATGTAGAAGGTGAAAGACTAGCTTGGATTAGACATAAACCTTTGATAGATAATGTCATGTGAGAGGTGCCCCATATCAAATAACTTCCCCAATGTTACATTAAGGAATTGCGTCACAGCAAACAAACCCCCTCATCCTAAGGGTCCATCTTTCAACCTTTCTAAGATGCCTTTCAGCAAAAAGGGAAAAGATTTAATCCATGTATTGGGTAGGGAATGGGTCTTGCAACAGACTGACCTTGCAACCCCTTCTGCCCAGAGATGTCCATTGATGTCCTCAGGAACTTTCTCTCAAATAAGGTGAACCAGTACAAATGATTGTAGCTGGAAAAGGCCCCGAAGCTTCATTCTGAGCGTAGTTTGATGAGATAAGGCTCTGCCCGTGCTACAGCTGGGAGGCTAAAAACCATTTAACACCACAGGGCACAATCTAATCTACCTATTTTGTTGGTCTAATCTCTCCTAATTTTGACTAATCTGGATAAGGAGATGTTTTGTACCCAGAAGTACTTTCTGCTCCAGGTGTATCAGATGGCTTACATAAGATATCTCTCCTCCCTGCAGCCTCAAAGTGGCCTATATCTGTTGTAGTGTTGATTTTCCCCTGCATTACACATCATTTCTCACCACAAGTTCAAGGTCCTGACTAAAGGGACACCTCTCACTCTCCTTTTCCTCTACAAACTGCTAAGATTCTTCATTTTCCATCAAAGTACTAGAAATCATGTGGCAGCTCTCTCATGGGACTGCTGCCATAAAGGCCCAGTGGCTCAGAGATGCTTTCTGATGCTGCCTAAACACATCAGTTTCATCATTCAAAAGGCTGATGAAACAGAAGCAGCACCTCCAGCAGGCATGGGCTGGGTGATTATGAAGGCAGGTAGCTAGCTAGCAGCAGAGGCCAGTTTGCCAGCTGGAGCCAATTGACCTGCTTAAACACATACTAAATCCAAGGCAGAGTCCCACCCTTTCTTTCAGAATAGGAGTCACCTGAGGGAGGATTTGCTTTATCACTACTCTTGCCTAAACCAAGCTCTGCATTTTGGCTTCTTCTCTAATCAGGAGGCAAGTGCCTACAGAAAGCAGTTTGCTTACCCTACACTACCCCTCCAAGGCAGGTGAGACCACCAGGCTCCTAGAGGAGTCTCTTGGACCCCACTGTATGTAGCCCACCTTGGATGACTTGTTTTTAGGCAACTATCTTTTAACCAAGAGTACCCTATTTTTGCTGGGTGCGTGAAACCCATGCAATGCTCTAAGTATGGCATTAATAAGGCCACTTTGTTCCTGACCCTCATTAGATCAGAAATTTCTGTTTGTTATCATGTGTTGTTCTACACATACGCATTTCAACTATGAAACAACAAGGGTTTTCCTAAGCAGTGTAATTAATCTGGAACAAAATTGCTTTCCTTCGGAACAGTGGAAAGCTAATTCTAAAATATCTATTCTGGTCACATTTGCCATGAAGACAAGTCCTAAGGAGATGTAAAACTGGCAGCACAGACCTTAGCTTCATATCCCCTGTAGTGAATTTCTCAAAGAATGCCTATTGTCTTGCTCGCCTCTGACTGAGAGATGATAAAACCAAGGAGCTGAAGGGAGCGCAGAAAGGAAAAGCTCTGCTGGGTAGGGAGCACTGCACGTTGCATGGGAAATCTGGGCTCCTTTCTGGCAAATGTATTTTAATTACCCCCTTTTGTTGACAGGACCAGTTCACGTACTGTCCCACAGCGCTGCCCTTGCCAAGTATCCCGACCTTTCCAGTCATTCCCCCACCAAAATAAGATCTACTTAAAAACTGTGATGTTTTAGGAATAGCTGAAGCTGGATTTGTGTCATTTATTTTCTGATTTCTGAGTCCTTGTGCCCTCAAGTCTGGTTCTGAGTACTGAAATTTCTGGGAAGAGATATATTTTTTCTTCTTTTTAACTCATTTATCACATGTCAGACAATGGGAACATCAGAAAAGTCCAAATGTAAAAGGTTAGTGGTATAATCACAAATTACCATAAGCAAGGAGAGTCAGCCAGAAGATACTGATCATGGGACATTGCACACAAAGACATATATATATATAAATATATATATTGTTCATAATAAAGCTGATATAGGCGGGCACCTAGACTATAACAGGTACCTGTTATAATTTTGCCCCCCAAAAAATCATCTGTAAATTTCTCTTTTGCAAACTGTCCTTAGCCAGGATGGGAAAGCTCCAGTGTGTGTCTCAGGGAGAGCAGAGGCTCTGTGCAAGGGGACATGCTGACGTACAACTTATTCCAGTGAAATTCAGAAGCCACTCATAATGAAAGATGCATTTACGTGAATGAGCAGCTGAATAATTTCTGATTGAGAATTCATTTGTGGACCGAGAGAGAAAGATCTGGATTTTCTGAGTATTTCTGTTGTGCTGTTGCTTCCAGGCTACCTGTTGCTGTCCTTGTAATTTTCCCATCCATTTGCCATTGTTTTGAATTGTCATTCTATTTATCCAGGCCAGTCCTTCTGCGTGATAGTAGATCTGTCCTTTTTGATACGAACCTGGTGTGAATGAGGATTGCCTGTGGTAAGGCAGCCAGAAAAAGGTCTGATCCTCCACTTATCTCCAGGCAGGGACCTTTCATTTTTAAATTGTTAATAAAGGGACGTG
Organism: Numida meleagris; assembly: GCF_002078875.1. Taxonomy (NCBI): domain Eukaryota; kingdom Metazoa; phylum Chordata; class Aves; order Galliformes; family Numididae; genus Numida; species Numida meleagris. The sequence continues at coordinate 1,573,799 of NC_034410.1, read as the reverse complement.
TGCACCACCAGCAACCACCACCCATCTATTTAACAAACTGAACTGTGAAATTGGATCCTTCCCATTTAGCCTGGTTTTGCCTTTGATGCAGTTCCAAAGCTTAGGTTGCCTTATTTGCCTTTAATTTCTAATCCAGGCATATAGCCAAGTTTAGGACACATTGTCTCCTGTATTACAATAACCTCAGCACCGCTGTTACACCAGCATCCTACAGCTCAATAACAGCTCTGATGGGTCAGGCCAAGAGTCCGCCAAGCCCCCAAACCTATCTCCATTAGTAGAGAAAAGAGGATGCTTAGAGATGACTGCAAGAAGCAAGAGAAGGGTCCTTTTTCCTCCTGGCCCTTCTCTGAGCCCCGGATTGGTGAGGATGGCTGGATGTCATCAGGACAAGATCTGTCCTCAGGAAGGTGTTGCTCTCCCAAACACTGTCAGTTTTTGTGTCAGTTGTCCCTTCTTAGCAATATCCAGGTGTTCATCCTTCATCTTGATCTGTGACGTGCCCAGATTGGTGCAGAGGTGTGGCTGTGGGGTCGAGAGTGGGAATCACAGTGGGGAAAGCCATGGAGCACCTGACAGATCCATCAGGACTCTCTCTCCTCCCATACCCATGGGAGGTATCAGCTGGTATTTCTGTAAGGGGCCTGACAACAGGCAGAGAGGGATCCAGACACAGAGCAGAGATCAAGTTTGGCTAACTAGCAAAATGGATGTATGGCCATGATCTCACATCTGTGGACTATCTAGAATGGGGTAATGATGTTCTTCAGTCAGGAATAATCATATCATCAGCCCTGAAAGACATGAGGATGCTTTGAAAAGGGTCAGGAGCAACAGTACCAACAGAGGTGCTGCAAGCGTTGTTCTGGATCTCTGCATCATCATCTCAGATGGAAAGAAAGATGATTTTGCCCTGTCCTTCCCTGAAGTAAAGACAGGATGAGGAATAAATGTCTTGCAAAAGAAGGTAAATCCACAGCTTCTCTGTGCATGGCTCATCACAAGTCATCTCAGTGTCTTGGACCATAGCATAATATCTGCCCACACTGCTGGTGACTCAGCTGTGAAATCCTTCACCACTAGCAACCTCAAAGCACATCCTTCGTTCTTCTCCCACCATCATAGGGGATTCAAGCAAGCAAGGATGGACTTGTTTTCTTGAGGAGTTCCAGGAGAATAAAATCATAGAATCATAGAATCATAGAATCATAGAATCACAGAATGCCTTGAGTTGGAAGGGATCTTAAAGACCATTCAGTTCCAATCCCTCTGCCCTGGGAAGAGTTGCCCCCCACTAGACCAGGTTGGCCAGGGTCCCGTCCAATGAAAAAGCCTTTGGACATCTCCTTCCTGAGCCAGCCTTGTGCCAGGGATACAGAGAGACAACTCTATCCCTGGGAGTATGCCAAAAAAGACCCAACTTACAAAAATAGCACGAGAATGCCACTCCTCCCTTCTCCTAGCTGGAAAGCGAGCCCTGCATCCCTCCACCTTCCTCCCAGTTTAAAACATCTCAGGCTTCCTGGCTGAACTTGGCTGAGGTCTAAAAACATGAATAAGCTTCCCCTGTCCGAAAGCCAACTGGCAAGGCCGGCTTGGATGGGACCCTCCGTTTGTTATGGGGAAAACGGCCGGTCCAGTTCTCCTTGTTCAGCAGCGCGCTGCTGGTCGGGAAATAAAGACGGAAGGTCTGTTTGTAACACTGAACACACAATCCCTTCCAGCCTCAAAGAAACAGAGGCGGCAGAAAATCTACCCTATTCACCAAGATGACCTAGTTCTGTTGTCAATAGGTTAGAGTGGAGCAAAGTTGAGGGAGAATATCCTGATTAGAGGGATCTCCCACAATGGGACAGTGAGTGCCCTTTTGTCCCTTAATTTCCCCCCCCCTCCAAACCCCGTGCCCTAATGCCAGGCTTGCTATCAACACATAACTCGGTGAGTTATGGACTTATCCAGTTCACCTCCTCCTTACTCCATTGGCATCTCAGAACAACCTTTTACACTGGGGCAGATCCAACCTCTTGCTTTGTGTCACCTGATGTACATCGGTGCAAGCAGCAGAGAAAGAGTCAAGCAAAGATATATAACTCGTGCCTGGAAAGCTGCAAAGTCACTCAATAAAAGAGCAGGGATTAAATTGCTTGTCTGCATCCCTCCGGTGGCTGGACTATGGACAGACGGACAGACAGACAGACGTTTCCTTTTTGTTCTTTAATCACATTGCAACGCCGCACTGAAAAAAACTTTTCCAAATTCAGAATGCTGAGACATCTGAAAACACAACAGGCTGTAAAGCCATGCCGCTGGACGGCGCACTAATGATTTATTAATCGTTAATAAATGTTAAACATAGAAGCTTGGAAGAAAGCATTTCCCATTCCTCTCCCCCTTTCTGGTGGCGACTGTTAATAAAGGATTTAATCACCCGTTTTACATCCTGTTTAAAAGAGAAGGGGCTTTCCCGATAACAGATGCCCCTCTGGCCAACTGGCAGGGAAAAGGCGAAGATATGGGGTACATAAATCTGTTTGAGAGGAGAGGGAATAAACCGAGGGAGAGGGGAAGACAGAGAGAGAGGGAGAAGGAGGGAGGGAGGAAGAAGAGGTTAAGGAAGGGAAAAAAAAAAAAAAAGACATAGGAAAAAAAAAAAAGAACCTGAAAGGATTAGAAATGAAAAAGAAGGTATTTTGTGCTGAGCTAAATATTATTTTGTTTCCATTGAAAGGGTTAAGAAAACAAAGACAGAGTTGACAATTTCTCCCGACTGGAAGCTGGGAATGGCCCACGGTGGCACAATGCTATTATTCTTGCATGGGCCCATTCTCACTGGATTTTCCACAAAATCTTTAATAATTTGATTCTTTTCAGCCTCAGCAGCCAGCTGAGCTCTTTAAGAAACAGTAACAAAAACCCAGAGAAAAACCCACTACTGAGAGGGGAGCTTTGGCGGAGAGCTGAGCTGAAGCCGATTAGTTTGGCCTGAATAGAGGCAGCCGGGTCCTCGAGCTCTTGCTCAGCCTGGAGCCCTCCGCCTCATTCATCCCAGCACAATATCACCACCAGAGCCCGGGCCTAGACACTAAATTACACTATTATAAAACTAGATTGATACACAAACTTTCCCTCCCAGGCCGAGTGGGGGACTTTGAAAACAATGTTTTTGGGGGCTCGGGGCTCTATTCAGGCGTTTTGAAGCATCCCCATTCATATTGAGCATATCAATTCTTAATTGTGCCACACACACAAGTTGCGGGGAGGGGACGCAATCCTCACCAGGGGGGGCTGGTATTGTCCCCAGGAATTCACCTCGGAGCGGGGCCGGGGGAACGCGGGCGCTTGGCCCTCATCCCATGCTGGTCCTCGGGGCTCTGAGGGCATGCCATGGATGTGCCCTTCCCCTGTGTCTTTGCTTGGGGGGGAAGGAGAAATAAAAGAACAACCCCCCCCTCGAGGTGCCTGGCGGGGATCTGTCTTTCATTTTGAAGCTGTCCACAAATGGGTTTTGCTGTGCGTTCCCAAATGGCATCACGGGGGATCCCCCACGGGGTCTAGGTGGACAGATGTGGTTGGGTCACAGCGTCCCATCCTGCCTTCCTACAGCTGATGTCTGCTCTTTCTCCCTCTGAAAACACTAAATCTGTATTTTGCAGAGAGGCATCCCCAGCGTGCTCACCTCCTTCCTCAGCCTGCAGGGAAAGCATGCTCATTTCAGGCTGTGAAGGGCAAAATGAATGCCATGTGGAAAAGAAATAAGTTTGGGAAGGGAGAGGGAAGGAGGAGTCAGGAAGGAAGTGTTTTAAATACCAGAAATCATAGATGTGTCCCTCATACCCAAAAACACGGCACTTGGATGCATCCAAACCCCATGCACCCTCATCCTCATGGACATCCCCCACATGGCAAACCCATCCAGACATGTAGGACCCAATGATGTGCCTGGAGAGTTTCATGTGAGCCTCTCTGCACCCCTTCTCCAGCCCATTTGCGGGCAATATTTACACATCTCCATGCATTCTTATCATTATCTTTCATAGAATCATAGAACCACAGAATCACTGAATCATACAATCATAGAACCATAGAGTCATGGAATCATAGAATGGCTTGGGTTGGAAGGGGAACCTGTCTACATTCATCTCTGCCCTTTTTATTACTATTAGCAATTTATCTGCCATCAGTACAATGATTTCTTTTTAAGCAGACGTCATTAAGAAGATAATTAAAAAGGAGGAAGGGTAGGGTTTTTACTGATTATCCCTGGGAAAAATGTAGAAAAAAATCACTTTCTTTGCCAGTGCTGGCACCTGTGGAATTTATTTTCCCCCATTTTTTTCATTTCTTTACTGAAAGCCACATTCACTAGTGGAAACAATCTCACTCTCCAAACCTCAGGCTTCCCAAACACTCTGAATATATTAAATGCAACACAAAAAGAGCAGCAACCCAACATGCAAATGAAATTAAAACTCGCTTTCCGCAAGAGGGAAATAAACAAACAAACAAAACCCCCACAGCTTATATATACACACAAAGAGGAGAAATTAAAAGAGACTTAACAGTTCGGAGGAATTTGGACGGTTTTCAATGGCTTTGCTGAATGGGAGCTGTTAAATGACATCAGCACCGAATATCGGCCATTTCTGGAAAAGAGAGATTTTCACGAATCATTCATTAACCAGAAAGCCCTTTCAAGTAGTTCCCACTTCACATATTTTGGACACAATAAATATCCAGAAAGGCAATCTTGGCACCGGTTGTCAACGTTATCTCTCTCCGTAATTTAAAAGTGCTACCTCCTGCGTGAGTGATACAAATTTGGTACATGGCCACACCAGACTTCAAGCTTGGGAAACCCTCTAATTGAGATGGCACAATTACAAATCAACAGCAGCATTGCAGAGGCCAGGGTATGCTCTCAGGCACCCAGACCTTGGCTTTGTTTCATCCTATGTGTGCCCATGGGGAGGTTTCATCATGGGAATGGGACAAACATACACCAGTGTGCTGCATGGGCAGCATGGCCAGGAGTGATACCTGAAACCCAATTAAGTCCGAAGAAATCATTAGCTGTGCAGCACATGGAGGACTGACCCTAAAGCTGCTTGTGGAGAGAAACAAAAGAGGCAACAGAGAGAAGAAAACAGCAATTAGAAAGGGGAGAATGAGCTGGGGTGTTTTGAACCACAGGTCTACAAATGGACACAAGTTGTCCTGATTTTTTCGTCTTGCTTTTCTCAGGGGTTGAATGAGAAGTTGTATGGCAAGGATAAGATTAGCCCTGCAAACTCAAGGACCAAGGTCCAATCTCTCTGGGATAAGGCCAGTGCAGATTCTCGGATTTTAATTCAAGTAATTCTGATATTCACCAAAATTACTGAAATACATTACTGGGAAGAATGCAGGCATTTCCTTGAAATGGTGTGGTTTTAGGACACGGTGTAATCACAAATTACCATTCTTTCCAAAACTATACAACTCCCATGCTCCATCAGCTCTCCTACAGCAAGATAAAAACCACATGTAGGACAAGGCAGGGATATGGAGGTGTTCAGCAACTGCTTGGCTGCAAATCAAGGCATGAGATGGCTTCCTCCTTCTAGCAGCTGAGAGGAGGGAGGTGGGAGCAGCACCTCAGCTGCTGTATGCTATCGGGGAGGAAACACAAGCGCAGACATCTAGCCATGTCCAGCTTGACAAAGACACATCTTACACTTCACATGGAGTAGAAGACTGGGAGGGAGAGCAGATTGCGTTGACATTGCTGGGTTAGCTAACCATTAGGGTAGGTACCCCCAGAAAAGTCCAGAAACGGAGGAAAAATAAAAACCTATGGGAATTTTGGACCTCTCTGCTACTGCAAGGTGCCCAGTGGGAAGTGCACAACAAGTCCCTTGGCTTGTGCTGCTGAAAGCTGGTAGCCAGCCTGGTAGCTTTCTATGACATCACAACCAGCTGGGTAGTCAAGGGGAGACCAGTGAGTGTTGTGTACCTTGACTTCAGCAAGGCTTTTGACACTGCCACGAGGGCAGGTATAGGGTCCTGCACCTGGGGAGGAATAACTGCACACATCAGGACACTCCAGGGGCTGACCTACTGGAGAGGAGCTCTGTGGAGAAGGACCTGGGTGTCCCAGTGGACAACATGTTGACCATGAGTCAACTGGCTAACACCATCAGCAGTGAGACCCAATGGGCACAGGGAGGACAATATGGGACTGATGTAAACCAGAGGGTTTCATTCTGCAAAGAAAAGCAACAAGGAACTACAGGCAGCCCCATGGGGGACGGGATGCTGAGCAGGAGTCTTGCATGTTGCTGAGTTTTGACCATCCTCTGATATTCCATGGCATCAATCTGGTAAGTTGGACAAATGCCCAGAGAGGGAATGAGGGTTCTATGGTGGGGACATTCTTCAGGGCGGGGCAGATGTCAGCTATCTATCTGCATGCATTTTGCCAAGACACTCAGCAGCATTCCCACACCTCTCCATGCAGAGGGGTTCACAGCACGGCCATCCCTCCAAGGATATTGTAGGGCAGTAGGGACACCAAAGCTTCAGAGATGCTCCCACTCCAAGGTGACTACATGGATGCACAAAATGAGGGTTAGAGGTTATGTACTCCTACTTCACTGTAGCCTGAAATGTGAATATTTTCAAGCCCTTGGGTTCTGTCCAAGCAGACTTTTAATTTTTTTTTATCACTCCTCTAAAGTATTTTTATTATTATTATTATTATTTTTTAATGATGACACAGCAGCATCCCGCAGCAAGGATTTCCCCAGACGGGAAGGTGACACAATGGCTGCGCACCTCTTGTAGTGTGCTCACATCCCTCACTTTCACCCTGATGGGAACCCAGATGATCCATCCTCAATACAAATGCTTGTCATACCACGGCCTCTCCTTCCCGGCACCGAGCGAAGGGCAGAGCCAGGCCCTGGGGTGCTGGGCGGCCCCATCCAGCAGGCGCTGAGCCTTCTTGGCCAAGCTTAACCGATGTCCCAGGCTGCTTCTTCACCACCACCCCCCAAACGCACAATTTTTTTTTTCCACTGCATTTTTCTGGAATTTCCTAACGTGTTTTTTCTTGCGTTACATTTCTCAAGGAAGGCTGCCTGATGAGCAGCAAATCATTATTAATTCCTCAGGTATTTGCTCTAATACATTTAACCCCCTATACACCATACTCTGAGCTGTGCTTCCCAGAGAGCCCCCAGCCTCCATCCATCCCCAGTACTCCATGGTGGTGACCAAAACCAGTCCATGGACCAAAAAATGTGTGAGAGAAGGATCCAGACAGTAATTAGAATCATAGAATCATTCAGGTTGGAGAAGACCACTAAGATCATCAAGTCCAACCACCAACCCATGCCCTCTAACCATGTCCCTCAGTGCCACATCTACCCTTTCTTTGAAAACTTCCAAGGATGTTACTTGAGGAAGGCCATTTTTTTTCTGCTGGACATGGATATTTAAAGACCCTGTTAATATCCCATCCTCTTTTTTTCTGAGGTTTTTAAGGGACAGTGTACCTGGCTTCATGTCCACAAAGATATTATCCTGCATTGTCCTCAAGAGGCAACATCTAAGCACTTTGGAGCAGAAAGTGCCTATTTCTCTTTTGGGGAAGCCCTTGCAGATAGATAAGGAGTGACAGAACCCAAACAGTCCCTTGCTATCATGAGACCTGCCTTATCCAGAAAGGCACTTCTTTATGGTTCCTTGATACTAGGAGTTTTCTGAAGTTCTTCAGCAGTGTTGCACTGACTCTTCTCTACAAGGTACAGGCTTTCTGTAGGACATGGATTGTCCTTGTGCTATCATTGTAGGCAGTGTAGGACATTGCCCTGGACAATCTGACCTGGTACTTGATCTAGCAGCTGGCAACCCTGCCTGTGGCAGGGGAGTTGGAACTTGATGATCCTTGAGGTCCCCTCCAACCCAAGCCATTCTATGATTCCATGATGTCACTGAATGTTGCAGGACGTTGTGACTGGAGTTCTCTGAGCACCACAGAAAGAATTTTTCTCTCTGCCAACCCCTGCAAGGGGCTTCAGCATTGCAGCCTGTGGGAAGGAGTCACAAATCAAGCATGCAATAAAACTGTTGAAATAGAAAGTGTTTTGAGACCCGATTCCACTCCTGCACTGAGGTAAAAATAGATAGGTCCCCTGCCAGTGTAATGCAGGAGGGGAGAGAACATAAAGCCTTTTCAAACAAAGCTGCACAGCCCCTCCCGAAGTTCAGCTCAAAGCTGTGACTCAGTGCCCCTATTGTGCCAGTGGAGAAACTGAGGAAGGAAGGCTTGCTGGCAGGAGATAAGAAATTGCATGGTACACAGACCTATTGGCTCCCATACATTTTTCTGGAAGCACTCTCTACCCAGTGATTCAAGGAACTGCTTATATATATTTTTTCTACTGTGGTGTCTGGGGAAGCCAAGGCATTCACGTGGTGCATGTACCAGCACATCCTTCCCTCCTAACGCCAGAGTGAGGACTCAGTGGGACAGCAGAGCTACTTCTCTCCATCATCCACAGCAAAGTGAAGAAGCAGAGCAGATCCACTGCCTTCCTGCAGCCACAGCAATAAGTCAGGTGTTTAGAGAGGAGAGTGACCTCCTCTGATGGAGGTCTTTGCAAAGCTGCTTAGAGAGTGTTTTTTTTCAGTGCTATCTACAGCAATTTCTACAGGGAAAGGTAACGTTAAAGGATACTCACTTCAACGTTAACAGTAGATAGTCTTTCATATGTTTCTAAATCCTCAGCTCCTGTACTTACGTGATGAGGGGGAGATACCTCCACAGGGTGAATGCAAGGAGTTCCCCATAGCCCATCTGGGACACTAAAGGACACTTAGACACCAGAAGAGCCTGGTTTCCTATGGATTCACGTCTCACGAGTGGACCCTCTGGGGTCTGATAAAGGCTGAGCCTGGCAGAAGAGACATTCACTCACATCCTGTTCCCACTCTGATTTTGGAAAGGGTGCGCGGGAGCCACACGAATGATCTGAGCTAACAACGATGAATCTGAGTCAAATCTGGGCCTGATCCCTCATTGCTCCCAATGCGCTGGGAAAAGAGCTCACAGCCACTTTGGGAGTAATTAGAAGAAGAAGAGCAAAACCATCCCCACACCAGGCTCTCGATCAGACTCCCATTGCAATGGTTTTGCTGCTCTGATTCATAGCCAGGCTCCTGGCTGGTAAATCAAGAGCTTCGAGGCCAGCTGGGCTCCCCCAGATTCTACCTCCAGTGGCTCAACAGGAGGACAAGGAGGATTTTCAGCCCTGTTCAGCTGCAATATGCCTTAAGGGGACCCTGCCCCAAGCCTGGGCATCATCTGCCATGGCAAAAGGTGGGGAAGACCCTGGGAGGACCTGGGAAGACTCAGCGGATGCTGGGCTGACAGCAATGTGGATTTGCTCCAGTATCACCAGAAAAAAAAAAGAAAGGCCCTCCCTCAGATAAAGAAGCCTGTTGACTTTTAACACCACCTGGGGGGAAAGAACAAGGAAGCAGAAAAACAAACCCAGAGAAGGAGGAGGAAAACAAGAGGTTTATAGCTTTCCTTGAAAAGACCAAAAAAAAAAAAAAAGACGGGTGAAATTCCTGGCTCCCCTCACACCTCTTAGCCTAGGAAATGGTGCCCAGCCTCCGCTGAGACCTGACTGAGACCAAAGGCAAGGCGACCTGTTAGCAGGTACTTGAGAGAGGGGCTGCTGGCTGGATTGGGCTGGAGGCGTGAGAAGCCCCATCAGCCTCCTCCATTCAGGTCTCCTAATGACCATATAAAAGGGCCAGGGTGGCTTTCACGGCAATCAGCTCCCTCATCCCGTCCCATCCCATGCACAAAACCCCACGGCCATAACGGGCGGCCCAGGGGGACCGCGTTCCTGCATATCTATACGTCCCCACCGCTGCGGTTGGGGTTATTGGAGCTGTTTTCCCAAGCTGGGGCCGTTCCTCCCAAAAGTCACACTCCAGGTCGAATAATTCGGCCTTTGATGTTGGGAGCATCGCTGGATGGCGGACGGGCTGGTGAGGTCCAAACAGGCTGCAGCATTCCAGATGTCTGTCCCCAGATAAATCAAATCCAGACCCAAAAGATCTGTTGCAAAATTCCTCCTGCTTTCCCCCAGACTTTCAGTAATTCTGGCAGTGAAAGCAGAACCCGGAAAAGTTTCTTTTTTTTTCAATCAATCTCCTTTTTTTGCCCCATATCTCTGGTTCTCAAATGCATTGCGGGAGTGCATGAGTATAGCTGGGGTTTGTGGTTTCCTTTTTCTTCTTTTTTCTTTTTCTTTTTTCTTTTTTTTTTTTTTTTTTTTTTTTTTTTTTTTTTTTTTTTTTTTTTTTTTTTTTTCCCATCCTTTTCTTTTTCCCTTCTGTCCCTTCTGTCCCTTCTGTCCCTTCTTTCCCTTCTTTCCCTTTTTTTCTCTTTTTCCTTCTTCCTGCTTCTCTTCTCTTCTCTTCTCTTCTCTTCTCTTCTCTTCTCTTCTCTTCTCTTCTCTTCTCTTCTCTTCTCTTCTTTTCTCTTCTCCTTTTCCTTTTCCTTTTCCTTTTCCTTTTCCTTTTCCTTTTCCTTTTCCTTTTCCTTTTCCTTTTCCTTTTCCTTTTCCTTTTTTTCCTTTTCNTTTCCTTTTCCTTTTCCTTTTCCTTTTCCTTTTCCTTTTCCTTTTCCTTTTCCTTTTCCTTTTCCTTTTCCTTTTCCTTTTCCTTTTTTTCCTTTTCCTTTTCCTTCCCCTTCCCCTCTTCCTCTTCCTTTTCCTCTTCCTCTTCCTCTTCCTTTCTCTCCCCTCCTCTCCCTTTCTTTTATTTTCAAAAGATATCTGTCTCTGGCTGATCAGATGAAAATGGAAATGTTTCATATGAGCATTTCCAAAGAACAAGTTATGGATTCTGATCTTAGTGAGACTCAATGCTATTTTGGTTATAAAAACTATGTTTTTTTCCACTGTTCTAAACAAATATATTTAAAATAATGGAAGCTGAAAAAAAAGTTAAGAGAACTAACCAATTTTATATCCACCAATCCAGAGCCATTTTCTTTCCACTCATTTAGTTGATCACAAATGCTGCTTTTGGTTTTCTCCAAGCCACAGCCCTTTTTGTTGTTCTTTGGCTTTTTTCTTGGGTAGGGGGTGGACTTTTGCTGAATGAAGGAAACCCCCCATGTATCACTATAAGACATCAAGTTTTAGACATCTTTTCCACAGAGGCCAACATCCACCATCTAGGATTCAACCTCTCAGATCCATCTAAGCTCTCCATATGCTCAGTGTGAAGACTCAGTCATCTCAAGCAATTCAGAGATCCTTTTACCATCCCTTTACTTTTCTACTTCACCCCAAATTTTAGCTGAAATTTGAACTTTGGTTCATAATTGAGTGTTCTGCACCTGACATGCTCGTGGATCCTTAGTACACAAATGTACGCCCAGTTTTCTCTTTCTCTTTGCCCCTGTTCCCAACCCCTCCCCAGGACAGAGTATTTAACCTGATTTTTTTTGTCTTCCCTCTCTCAATAATTCCCTTATGGTTTCTGCTCTTCTCCCCTTTCCAGCCTTTAGCCCTGGAATTGGAAAGAAATTCACCTGCACAACCAGATCCCTTAAATTTAAACCCCCAAGATTTATTTAATTTGATTGTCTGCAAGCGACACGTTCTTCTCACGAAATGAAGCAAAATAAAGAGGAGGAAATGAAAGCAACCAAAAATGAAAAAGGGCAGCTCATCTCTCCAGTCACAACACGCAGGAAGCATTTACTGAAGCTCTGATTTCAAAAGGAATAGGTGCTGCTTTCTAAGTCATTCCTACCTTATGCTATGACAGCCTTAGCAATTATTTAAGCAACAGCAGGAGAAGCTGTGGATTTTCCCTGTGATAAATCACACACTTCTGCTTTCTTGGCTGCCTGAATAATTTTTCCTTTCCCCCCAAAAATAGAGGATACAGAGGCTCCAGAGCTGAGCGAGCTCCCTGCAGGGGGAACACTGCCTTCATGCAGTGAGAACCAAGCTCCACACAGCCCATCTATCCTCTATGGCCAACCCTTATGGCCTCACCTGGTCCTCCTCACTCTGACTCTCTGAGATGAGGAAGCCAAACCAGTTCTCAGTTTTAAGACCAAGGAGATGGTTGGGTTTAAGTGACTCACCCAAGGTCATCCAACCAGGGAAGTAAGTGGTCAGTACAAAGAGCTTGCTGGGGTTAAAGAAGCACCTGGACAATGGTTTCAGGCTTTTGAGAGGTCCTGCATAGAGCCAGGAGTTGGACTCGATGGTCCTTATGGATCCCTTCCAACTCGGGATATTCTATGACTCTATGAGATCTATGGCAGAAAGGAGAGTGTATCTCTATTTTTTTCACCCACGGATATTGCCCCAAACACAGAGCCATTCTTTGCTTGTCTTTTTCAGCAATTTAAGGGTTTAGTATTTTGAGACTTTGATGGTTATAAGAGGGATCAAGCACCCATGGGAGGACACTGCAGAGGACTTTGGACAGTGCAGAGTCTCTGCCTGTGGCTTGGAGGCAACTGGTACAGAGCTGTTGTGGAGCCTTCAAGACCAATAGGAAATGGAAAAGGGTTTCACATCTTACATAAAGTCCTATAGAAAGATCAGTCCAACACAGGAAACAGGAAATTCTCCTGATCTCCCAAGAGAAGCCATACCAGCCCTGCCCATACCAGCCCTGCTGCAACTTGCAGCTGGGTTTCTATACGTTGCCACCTCTCAGGGTTTTCTGAAAATCTCTTAATATTTACACCAGGTTCTCTTATCTTCTTTTTTTCTTTTCTCTTTCTTGCTGCTTTGCTTTATTCCTCTCCTTCTCTTTCCCTCTCCCTTTATTTTCCAGCAACTAATGTCTGACCTTTATGACCACAAGATCAACACAACTCAGGAGCCCAAAACAAAATTCATAAAAAGACATTTTATTTCAGCCTTACAGTTTTTTAAACAAAAGCCTTCTGATCTCCCAGAAGGAGCTGAGCTTGTGCCCATGGAAAGCTTTTGTTGGACAGCCACAACCAACCTCACCAGCACCCTGGGAACTGCTCCAGAGGTGAGCTGAACCAGCAGAACATGCAACCATCTCTGCATGACAATCCTACACCATGCACAGCACTGGGGAACTGCTCTCTGTTGAGTGCACCCTGCTCTAATTGTGTGTTTCAGGGTGCAACAACCCTCCACTTGAAAATAGTCAAAATTTGACTGGACAAGGCCCTAGTAACTTGGGTCTAATGTCAAAGTTGGATCTAACTGGGAGATTGGCCATGATTTCAGCAGCAATTTAGTCAGGGACCTCCCAGGAATCCTCCAACTCTGTAATCAGTCTGTCTCATTTTTTGTAGTCAATTTGGACATGAGTGAGGCAGCTGCTTTTAGAACTTGAATACTTCAGCAAACATCTGGAGCATGCTCTATTGATTTCTTTTAATGTCATTTAAAACTACTATCCCTTATTCACTTGTTTCACCATGTATTAGATCAGATTATTGCTTGTATTTCTGCAAAGACCCTACAAAAGCATTTACTTACCAATGTATAATTCAGCTTTGTTAGGATGAATATGAGCTAACATGGCCACTTATTGCCAAGATTTGCCACCTTTTATTTAGGTGCTCACTAGCAAGAACTTTCATTTTCTTTAGCAATTTCAGAAAGACACATGAATTGAAGTCAAAAAATAACCATGAGGTTTTCTAGTGTGATGTCCTGCACGTTGTCAGCCATTGAACTTCAGCCAAACACCAAGATGGCCAATAAAAGGAGAGATTATGGTTTTCCTCAGCACCCTAAATCTTCAGGCAAAAACTGTCCTGTATGAAACTGGCATCCCAGGTCCAAGGAAACATCTGCTCCTTATCTGCTAAATATTTCAGCACAGCACAGACATGGTGCTTCAGAGAAAAATGAGCCATATACTATAGTGGGACACTTTGTACCCTTGACCAGGACTTCAAAATTAAGCAAGGAGCTCTTGGGTAGCACAAAGGGCAGCCTCTGACAATTCCAAACCCACAGAACAGCAGAACAGTAGGGGTTGGAAGAGACCTCTGGAGATCGTCTACTCCAACCCCCAGTGCAGTGTAGACAGAACCATAGAACATCTCAAGTTGGAAGGGAATCATAAGGGCCATCGAGTCCAACTCCTGGATCCAGCTTTAGAACAAGCTTCCTTCTCACTATGAAACCCTCCCACTAACAGGGCAGTCAGCCAGCTTGAGCCTCACACCAGTGCTGGAGATTTCAGCTGTCCCATGGAAATTCAACCTGGGAAGGTCAGGAACAGACTGAAGATGAAAACACAGTGGCTCCAGCCCCTGGAGATCACTCACCAAAACCCACCCCATTTGCACATGTAGAGACTGGGGTTGAGAAGCCCCTCTGTAGCTCTGCATAATCCCCAAACCAACACAGCCTACTTAATATGAAAATTCATGTTGCAGAATATGAAGATGCTTTGGGTGTGCTTGGCTCACAGACTCAGAAGTGCACCCCAGGAGAAGAACAGAGCTCCACTCAGTTCATAATTTCTTTGATGTTCCTTTTCTCCCTATGAACAGCTGGGAGTTCAAAGCATTTACCAAAAGCTGAGGGGATTCCCTTGCAATACAAATGTATGCTTTAAAACAAAACAACACAACCTTTTTTTTTAATTCAAGTCACTCTGAAGGCTTAACCTAGCCTCTTGTTCCTGCTTGCAACCTCAAGTCTGAATTGTATCCTGCTGGCAACGGGAAAAGGCAGTGCTGAGTTCGGAAACATCTTGCCTTGGAAATCCCAGCTGTGTAAAAATAGTGGTTTCTGAGATGGTTGCTTTGTGTGTTTGCTTGCTCTTAGGAAAGCTGGTGCAGGATGAAACCATCTCAGACACATCACTGGGTCTGTTTGTTGGCAAGGACATCCCACCCGTTGGCCATCTCTTCACTATGGTGGAGTTTAAGCTCATGAGCTTAACTTCATAAAACAAGTGTGGAGTTCCCACCATCCAGAAAGAAAGACAAAAAACATCTCAGCCAGCCTTCTAGCAGCCATAATTGCACCTCTGGACACCACCAGCCTGTCAGGACCGAGCACAGTTTTGTTGAGTTTGAGACCAGTGTCTCCCTCTGGAATGGTGTGGAAGTCTACTCTAAAACTGAAATATCTACCTCCTTGATCATTTCTGTTTCAGTAGTCCTGATCAGGTCATACTGAGCACACACCAACCCTGGCATGGAAAAATTCCTAGGTACACTTAGGGAAAATGGGAAAGCTGAAGGGGGCTCTGGAGCATCTAATGGAGCTGTGGGTGTCCCTGTTCATTGAGGGAGCATTGGACCAGGTGGCATTTAAGGGTCCCTTCCAACTCAAATGATTCTATGATTTTATGATCCTATTTTAAGAATTGAGCACCTTGAACAGAGGAAGTACATTCAAGCATAGATCAAGATGAAGATACTTGGCCTGAAGTTATTATCATTTGGAAAATAAAAATAAAAACACAAAGGAAAATAGAAAACAACACATGCAAGAGGCGTAGAAAATATAAACAGGAAACTAAGGCAGTAGGAAGATTCTCAGTAAATAATTCTTGCTTTGCATTGATTCATTTTCCAGGGATGGGTATGGAGCTCAGAAGGCAGTGATGGGTGTCCCCAGCCATGCATGATCCAGCATCTGTAGTGAAAGGGTGAGAGGCTCAGTGGTGGAGGAAAGGGGGAGAAGAGGAAGGGTGAGAAGTGCAGATGGCCACAGTGCTGGTACCACTGCATGGCTTTGCACGAAACAGGGTTGAGGCTCCAGTGCAAGGTCCCATCCAAGCACCTTCCTCCTTGATGAGCCCCAACCAAGCAAAACCGTCTGAGCTGCCTTCAGCTGTCACTGTCAAGCATCGTTTCTCATTTCTGCTCCCTCATAAAAAACTGCTGGTCATGAAGTTCACCATTTCTTTCCTATTTTGCAGCTGCTGTTTCTGCTCATCAAAGTTTTGCCGTCTGCCAGAGCGAAAGAAATTTGATGGATCTTTTGCAAGGAGAGGAAAAAAAAAATCCCCAACCCATAAATAAATAGTGAAGGAAGTATAAAAGACAAAGCTTTCTCAAAGCAATGGCTTGCAGCTAAGTATTTTCCATCACCTCTACTGACCAGACAGGTTATCCAGAGTCGTCCCAGCCCTAGAGATGACATTTAACATGACATGTACATGAGATGTATCAGTTAGGTCACTGTGCTAAAGCACAATCACCACCCCTTCCTCCTCCTGCCCCCTGCACCCCTCAGGGAATACAAAAGTTCAGGGTCTTTAAAGTTGAATTCCCCACACAAGAGTTCAGCACCTTTCAACCTTTTCAGACCTATTACAGGAAGAAAACCGGGTGGAAGGAGTGCAGGGAGGGAGTAGGAGGTCAGGGGTTATTTTATGGACAGGTTTAGAAGCTGAAGAATAAAAGAGACTTGTTGCATTGGTTGGAAAGGAGGTAAAAGTCACTAGATTGGTTCATGACCAGGGCCAGCGGCGGAGTGCAGGCTCCATCTAAAAGCCTTATAAATACACCTTTAATTTTACAGTAATCCCTGTATAATTAAGAGATAAAGTCAACGGAGAGGGCTGTATCACCACAGGGTACCAGCACAGTGGTTAAAAATTAAAAACAGAGAGTTTAGGAAGAAAAAAAAAATAATGCAGAGTGATCTATCAGTCATGATTGAGTCATATCAACCTATTCACGCTTCCAGACGTGCTCAGGGGTCGTATGGGCAATTTGGCTGGTCTGGCACTGAACGACAACTCGGGATGGGGAGGTGCTAGCTGAGTTCCAAATAAACTCATTTGATCAGTTATTCTGACCAGAGCACACAGCAAGAGGACAAACCACCCAGTAGAGTTCAGTTCTCCACTCTAAATCCTTTGGTATTCATATTTCCACCCTGTTGATTTCTTTCCCCTTGCATTTTTACGTAGTTCCCCTCACTTCAGAGGAATGTAGCAAAACAATCAGTATGTGAAGGGTATGGTCCTGCAAGGGACACAGTATTCCAGATGTAGCCTCACCAGGGCAGAGTAGAAGGAGAGGATCACCTCCCTCAACCTGCTGGCCACACTCTTTTTAATGCATTCCAGGGTCTCATTGGCCTTCTTGGCCACAAGAGCACACTACTGGCTCATGGCCAATCTGTTGTCCACCAGGACACACAGATCCTTCTCTGCAGAGCTAATCCCCAGCAGCTCAGCTCCTAACCAAGGACCCATCATCACCCTGCCCACTAAACCTGACCTGGACAGGCTTGAGAGATTGGTCCATGCCAAGCTCATGAAGTTCAACAAGGCCAAGTTCAAGGTCCTGCATCTGGGTCGAGGCAATCCCAGGCACAGATACAGGTAGGGAAGAGAATGGCTTGAAAGCAGCCCTGAGGAGAAGGATTTGGGAGTGTCGGTTGATGAAAGATTCAACATGAGCCAGCAATGTGCACTTGGAGCCCAGAAAGCCGACTGTATCCTGGGTCACATCAAGAGAAGTGTGACCAGCATATTGAAGGAGGTGATTCTGCCCCTCTGCTCTGCTGTCATGAGACCCCACCTGGGGTACTGCATCCAGTTCTGGAGCCCCCAGCACAAGAAGGATGTGAAGTTGCTGGAGTGGGTCCAGAGGAGGGCCATGAAGGTGATCAGAGGGCTGGAGCACCTCCCCTACAAGGACAGGCTGAGAGAGCTGGGGTTCTCCAACCTGGAGAAGAGAAGGCTCTGAGGAGACCTTATTGCGGCCTTCCAGTACCTGGAGAGGGCCTACAGGAAAGCTGAGGAGGGACTTTTTATAAGGGCTTGTAGCAACAGGAAATGGTTTTAAACTGGAAGAGGGTAGATTTAGACTAAATATTAGGAAGAAATTCTTTACTGTGAGGGTCTTGAGACACTGGGACAGGTTGCCCAGAGAGGTTGTGGATGCCCCCTCCCTGGAAGTATTCAAGGCCAGGCTGGATGGGTCTGTGGGCAACCTGGTCTAGAGTGAGGTGTTCCTGCCTACAGCAGGGAGTTGGAACTAGATATCTTAAAGGTCCCTTCCAGCCCAAACCATTCTATGATTCTGTGATTCAAACCATGTCCACACAAATGGACACTGCCCCTCAGAGAGACTCCCACTAGCATTTCAACCTAATAGCTTCCCTTCAATGTCTGGCTGCAACTCAATTTGCAGTATTGTTATTTACGGTCTCTGAGACTTCTCTAATTGCATCCCCCACAGATGGACACACTACGCTGCATCCCCCAGCACCAGCTGCCTTACTGAAAGGGCCAGTCTGGATGATTTCAAACAGCCTTGAGCCTGGAGGCAGACTTTGCTCCTGGGGTTCATGGAACAGAACTGGAGATCACATTGTGACGTTATAGCTCCATATCAGCATCAGTGGACAGGCCACATTTTGGAATGTTAAACAATATCTGCAAAACTTCTTGTAGCTCAGAGCTTATGCCCAACAAACAAAATGTTTTAGAGGGGAACATCTGCCAATTTGGCTAAAGCTGGAAATGCTTTAAAAAACCTGTGGTGGCTCATCTGTAGCTCAGTATTTAAGTGACAACTGGTCATATCTAGCCCAATTCATAGGCAATTGAAACTGAATTCAAGTATTTCATCCCAACTGAAGGTTAGAGAAACATCCTTAGATATGCCTACTTCTATCCATTGGATATAAAAGGGGAAGTAAAGTGTCTTATTTGACATGAACATTTTTGACATCTCAAGATGGCTAATGTGGTTTGTTAGGACGGTTCCAGGAATAAGAAATTTACCTTGTAAGACATTTGTTAATTTGTGTCTTTACCCCACAGTTTTTCATATTCCATCCCAGATGTCTCTTCACACAGTACGTTTTTCCATAGAAAAAAAGTGCAAACTATCTTTTCTCCTTACTTCCAGAAAGCCTTGGAGAAAAAGGCTATATGGACATAAAAACAGCATGTAAATCTGAGCCTGACCTTTCAGCAAAACTCTTTTCATATTCTGTTCTAAAACGGACGCCACTTTCTTTGGAGATGATTTCCTGGGTAATAACCCTTTGCCATTTCCTACTTCATCTACAACTTCTACGTGGTGGAAAACATCTGTGTTTATCATGTTACCTCTGACACCTTATATTTCTGCATCTATTGTTGTTTCTGACAGCTGTCCATGCCTGAAATCCAGCTCTGCCTCATTTGAGACCGTGGACAGTTTTTCTCGGTGAGCTCCTCAGCAGTGAGTGTCCAGCCTTGTGTTTCCAAAGCCCACTGAATCCTTTGGAAGCACCTTTGCTGACCAGGAATTTTGCGGCACATTGGGAGTGCCCGTGTTGCATTAAGGAATAGCAGTAGTGGAAAAAAAAAATAACGTGTGCTTTTCTCCCAGCCCCCTGCCCCACCTTGTCCCAACCCATCTGCCAAATATAAAAGAGCATTCGTAATCTAATTAATCTAACCATTGCCTGTCACGGCTGGAAGGCAATTTTGAAAGACTATCGCCTTGTGTTTTACTTCGCTGGAAAGTTAATCTCCTCAAAGCAAAGGGACTTCCCACTCCCTCAAGCCCCACAACCCTTAATCTTTCTTCTTAACCAGTTGCTGGTGAATGTGCCCCTGTAGCTGGATGTAAGAATGTGTAAGAGGAGGCATCCCCTCCTCCTCTACTGCTGCACAAAAGAAGACTTGTGAGAGGAGATGCCATTCAAGAGGCACTTCTCCCAGTGATCAGAATCGCAGCTCCCCAGCCTCACTTTGTGGTTAACCAATTAACCTATCTCTCCCATCACCCAGCCCTTCACTTCATTTTTTTTCTTCTCTTTTTTTTTTGGTTAAGATTAAAAGATCTCACACATTTGGAGAGAAGAAAGAGCCCCCAGTCCATCTCCACATTGTCAATTATAAGCAAGGAAGGGGGAGAGGCAGGTTGCACACTGTTATTGACTTAAGCGCTTTGGAAAGGTCATCTTCAAGGTCTGGGCCTTCCCTTTGCCACTCCACGCTCACCTGGGCCCATTAGGGAGGAATTTCTGGGCCCTTCAGTATTTCATTTTGGGCCCACTGGCACTTCTGAGGAGTAATAGAGAAGGAGGAGGTGGGATGTGGGGAGCGGAGGGGAAAATGAAGACAGGTGGGGGGAAAAGAAAAGTCATTGAGAGACTTCAAAGTAGAACAAAGACCCATCCAGATGTGAATAATTGCTAGGTCAGCACGTTAATCACAGGCAAGGGCTGCAGTGCAAACCATCCCTGGTCGCTTCACAGGGGCAAAGAGGGGAGGAGGGGGACATGCAGAGAGAGATACAGAAGTAAGGCTTTGTGACAGCAAAGAACAAGCCTGAGGAATACATTTTCCAGGTGATTATGTGAATAATGAGCCAACCTCTGCTTTATTAAGGGCACACCAGGGCTGTAATTGCGGCTGAGCTGCAGCTCGGAGGGCAGTGAGGGAAGCCCTGCACACACAACCCACCACCCTACAGGAGCTCCATCTCACCATCTGATTGAGGATGTCCTGCATTGCCCACCGCAATATCTGGGCTTTCAGATCTCAGATGGCAGGAGGGAATGGTTAAGGTTTTGTCCTGCATCACTGAGGTGAATTATGACTCTAACCAAGGGTTGGGAAGATGCTGGCTTGTCATCTTTTCCTTTTTTTTGTTGTTTTGTTTTCCCAGTCCCGTGTTCTCATGCCGCAGCACCAGCTGTGTTTATCTTGATAACGTCCTCCTTCTAAATAAGGCCACAAGGTTTCAGTGACAGCAGACAAAACCCCTTCCTCGTGGCTTTTTGCTGTGTAAATAAACATCTGGCATCTGCATAGCTGGGGGGGGATGCTGCGTTGCTGATGTCTGCATATTCAGTTATATAGAGGAAGTTTCTTATTCCAAGTGCATGAGCTGCAGTATTATTACAGGGCAGTTACCAGTGTCTCTTCTTTTCTATGCCTACTTCTGAACTGAAGATTCTTATCTTTATCCTCTATTCTCAGTGTGATATCAGAGCCCCTTCCAGAATTACATGACATGACTCATCCACGATTTTTGCTTGACCCCACAGATGTTGTTTTGGTAGAGTATTTTGGGTAGGTAGAGTTCTAGTCCTGCTGTATTGCATAGGGTCAGTGTAACTGAGGACAGAAGAGGGAAAATGTTACTCTGTCTAAGACTCAGGGAGGCTCCTGCAGATTTCTTCTGATGGTGGAGCATCCCCTCAGGTTGTGAAATGACATTTCTTCATCAGTCAATCTCCTTCCATTAGCCATTTCCAACTCCTGTGCCAGGACCTGCCATTCCTGCCAACTTCTGGATGTAGTCACTCCACTGTGAAACACTTCTAAAAACCAACTTGCTCCAGCTGTGACTTCAACATTGGCACAAAAGCTTAAGACAGACATTTAAAATTAGGTTCCCTCCATCATAGAATCACAGAATCATTAAGGTTGGAAACGACCATTCAGATCATGTAGTCCAACCATTGCAACTGGATTCTTGATTTGCAACCCAACATGAGTAGTTTGTACCAGAGACCTTCCAGAGTGCGTCTCACCTGCCCAAAGACCACAGTGCAGAGCTCAGGCACAAAACCAAACAAGAGAGGTGTTTGCATTTGTAAAGAATGTGGCAGAGACTCTGTCCCAAGTCTCTTCTTGAAATAATTCTCTTTTATAGTTTGTGAGATACTATGAGATACTCACAGGGGCTACAAAGATTAAAAAATTGACTATGAGGAATCTTAGGTGGATGATGAATGTTAGAAGGTTAGACAAGCTTCTGTCCAGAATATCTGGACTTTGGATGAAAGGCAGCTATTGTTAAGAAGTCTTTCTCCCATTAAGATTTGATGGATCTCAGTCATATGATTTCTGTGTCCAGGAGCTTCGTAAGATCTCCACAGAACAATGAAGAATATGATATCTGTGCAAGTCAACAGTTCATAATGATGTCCTATTAAAAATTAAATGCTAGAAGCATACATGACCTCAAATTCCAAGGGGATAAGGCCTCAGATCTCCAAAGGGAAAGGTCTGAAGTAGCACTGTAGCCCCCACATGAGGACAAGCTATAGGGGCAGTGAAGAAGCTGTACTTTCAGGCTTGCTGATTAGTGATGAAGGGGCACCAAGAACACTGAGCTATTCTCCTTGCACAGATTTTCCTGTCTTCTTTGCAAAGTCTCTCCCGCTGCCAGAACAGTTTCTTCCCCATCCATCTCACCGCTGGGTTAATTGTAAAGAGTGCTTCATCAGTAGCACCAGAGAATTCAATAAGCTCTCCTCTGCAGCTGAGCCCGAAGAGATGGTTCTGTGCCAGTCATTGCTTAAAGGTGCTATTTGACTTTGGCACTACCACTGCCTCATAAATTCCTACTTGGCCTCTGCCCCATAAACATCTCATAAACAACGGT
The DNA here is from genome assembly GCF_002078875.1 of Numida meleagris. Classification (NCBI taxonomy): domain Eukaryota; kingdom Metazoa; phylum Chordata; class Aves; order Galliformes; family Numididae; genus Numida; species Numida meleagris. The sequence continues at coordinate 1,551,400 of NC_034410.1, read as the reverse complement.
TTGGCTTGGTGTGGATCTTCCAATTAATGCTTATATCCATGTAGAGAGAAAGTTGTTTGCATAAGTAATCCTGAAGCAAAATTTGCCTTCTTAGCAAAAAAAAAAAAAAAAAAAAAAAGGTGATTGCTGCACTGATTTACTGCACATGCACAAAGGGACCCTGCTCTGCACATGGCTTAACCCAAGGGGGAATGCTTTGCTCCTACAACCTAAGCCTTGATTCCAGCTACTTGGGAACAGCGCGACTGTACAGAGCTGAACAAGTCTGACATTGGAGCTCACACAAACCAGCCAGGGGCAAGCAGCAGGGATGGGGTTTGTCTCAGCTCTCTTCACAGGTGAGCTACCCATGCAAAACCTCTTGGGGTCAAGAGAGAGAAATAAGCACCATTAGAGAGCAGTTTATCTGATTTATTTTACATGATTAGGCTTGGGCAGAAAAGTACATGCCAAGGCATTGTAGAATGGGCAGTAGAAATCTGGAAATGGGGAAGCAGAGATTGCAACACTAAGGGGACAGAGTGAGAAAGCTCAGGGTCTATTGCATTACAGCAGAGTTGTTCAATCAGGAGATAAATTTAGACTCCATGACTTTTTCCAGTGTTTTCTTTGAGCAAACCTCAGCTCCTGAATTGTACGACTTTAACAGCTTCATTAAAAATAGTCAAGCTGCTGCCTATTGTGGTTGAAAGGAAAGAGATTTAAATGTGGTCTCAGTTGCTTAGAGATCCCAAGGGAAGTGGAATAGCATGAGAATATGCAGTTCCTTCCTAAGAAGAGGGTCATGCTGTTTGGCCCCGTGATGGAAGAACAGCCCTTGGCCCATACACAAATGCAGAATTTATGCTCCTGAACTAAACTTAGCACAATGGAGACTGTTTCATTAAGAATTGAGATACTACTCTAAAACAAAGTTTAAAAGGACACCATAAGTACGTTCCCTCCTATGCCAATAGGAGGGAATTTAACAATAACCACCCTCTTAGCCAATACCTTCATCCATCACCTTCTTGTTCACTTGAACCGCAGTATCAGCATTTCATTCCTCATCCTTTGGTTTTCAAAGGTTTAGAGAGGTGAGCATCAGATGAGGAAATGGAGTACAGAGCTGAAAATAATGTCCCTGCTATCTCCAAATATTTCTTTCAAGGAGATGGTTTAGTGAAACCCAAGGGAAATGAGACCTTTGGTTGGACTCACTGAGGCCAACAGAGAAGCAAAGAGCAAATTAAGTGCTAGAATCATGCTTAATGGGCTGGAAGCAAGCATCCCATCCCTCTGTAATGTGTGGCTCACCCACAAGAAAAACACTTTCTGGGACCAACAAATGAGTTGCTTCCTCAGCTATAGTGATCTGTTTTGCAATGTGGAGATCCTGGGATTGTAGTCTTCTATCTCTCCTGTTCTTCTTACAAAGGGTTATAATAGTCACCCAAATGGCACAGAAAACCATTATGCTCTTATGTCTTAGAAACCAGCCCAGGTGGCATGCAGAGGCTTCAGTTTCACTGTGTTTGGGGCTCACTATCAGAAGGATAAACCATGGATAAAGAGTTCACTAGTAAAGACCAGTCAATCTAAGGAAGCATCTCATCCCAAGCTGTGTGTTTATTTCTTCTTGTTCTAAAGGAAAGCCAAGGAAGACCTCAGAAAGATAATGACAAATAAAATGAATACCACTGTGTTTTCTCTTTGCCTTCCCATCCAAATAGCCAGCAGTATGGGCAGTGTTGACCTGACAGTTCCATCCTCAGCAAGAAAAAGGAACTATACATAAAAAACCTGAAAATCCAGCAAGTATCTCTTAATTCTTTACCTACATAATCCAGAGATAGCATTGTGATATGTTTTTGTGTTCCTCTTGGAGTTCTAAATCTTTCTGGAGACACAGACAATCCTGCTGGAAGGAAATTTGAGAAATCTCCTCCATCTCTCTGCCCCAAGAAAAATCAGCTGGACCTGAAAGACAGCATCCCTTCAAGGAGGTTCCTGATTGGCTTGTTCTCATGGCTTCTTGGCTTGTTTAGTGGGGTTAGTTTAGTGGGGTTATTGGTGGTAGGTGGATGGTTGGACTGGATGATCTTGTAGGCCTTTTCCAACCTTGCTAATTCTATGATTCTATGATTCTATGATTCTATCCTACGATTCATCAGTCATTGAACTACTGCAACCCAGCATGAAAAGGAGTTTTCACGCTTCTAACCATCAGAGCAGAAATAAGATTCATTGTAATGAATCCAGGTGATAAGTTGCCCCTATCAGAAGCTTTGTGCTTCTGTGACTTTGCTTTTTCTACTAATCCTATCCTTCCTTAGAGTAAGCAGTGCTGCAGTCCGAGTCTCTAGGAGACTTCAACCAGTCTCATAAACCGGGTGAAGGAAAGCATGGAAGGACTGGGGCTTTGTATTTCCAAATAGGATGAATGTTTTGTGAACAACTGTCTTGGAGCAGTACAAGTTTTGAAGTTTGACGGTTCATAACCCAACAATTCTTATCTTCCATTTTCACACACTGGTACAAAGTTAATTTGGGGTTTGATGGCTCCTTCCTTTTCTCACAGGTTAGGCAGAACTCCATGAGAAACTCACTTGGACGCATCATTCACTTGAGGCATTGCTCAGCTAAAATGAACATAAGAAGTAACCCTTGACTTACAGCTCGATCAAAACAGAAGAAATAGAGCTAACAACATCTTGTTGCCTACCATCATCCCAAAGAGGGGTCAGTGTTTGCTTCTATCAGATTTTCCGTGGTCCTTCCCAGCCTGGAAGGGACAACACTGGCCATTTGACAAAACCTGCTAATCCTGAGAAGCACAAATGTTCACTTAGGTGAGAAATATTTTTAAGATCTTACCCTGGCAGCGGCTGTTGTTCAAAGATGGGAAATGAGATTGAGACAAGGATATTGTCCACTCAGAGCAAGATGAAAGCAGTCAGCATCTTGAGTCTATGATCACATGGCAGCGATATTTAGTTGCTCTTGTACTTTGTAGGAAGATTGTGCACTTCTTTAGGCTTTTCTCCCAAAGCTTTTAGAGCACTGTGTTAGCCCTGAGCAGAGACTTTCATTGGCATCAGGGTGAAATCAGGGAAAGCTGTTCCCACTATATAGAAGAAAATATAATGCTGAGGTAACACAGAACGTCTTGGCCCTGACCTTGTACCTCTAGAGAGCAACATTCATCTTGATCAGTAAGACCACCAGTCTTCTCATACCTTATTTTATCACCTTCTTACTACATCACATGGAAAGGAACACCTTTCATTGAGGGAAAATACCCTATATCCTACAATTCTGCTTTTAAAGTTGGGATCTAAGTTTGGACTTAATCTCCTTTATAAGATATTTAGTCTTATCTTGTTCCAGGAGACAGCAGACTTGGGATGCCCTTTGGATCTCCCATCAGGTCTTTGGATCCCACCTGGCCTCCACCAGGTCCACCATTGTGAGGTCTCTGACAGGCCCGGTGCCATGGCTACCAACATTCTCTGGCTGTCATAGCTACCTGACACATCTCAAAGGATTCTGAGGTCATCTCAAACAACTGACTCTGTTCCCATAGCGATCAGTGGGAAAAGAGTCCCACGTGCAGAGGGTGCACTGAACCGTTCCCCGAAGGTGCTGGCCCATCTCCACTGGCTGTGGAGACAGCCTGAATGACCAGCTTAGATTAAAAGCCTAAATTTCATGCAGCTACAGTCAGGGGAACCCACTCCCACCATTTAGAGGTATCCACCTTCAGGATAGGCAGCTGACTCGGTTAGGACTCTAACCACAAGCGTCTATTTCTTGCCTCTGCTGTAAACTTGCTCTGGGGTATTTGCATGCTCCTTCATGCTCTCCCCCCCTCCAAGGGCAGCAACACGTCCTTTGTTGTCTTCTCTGTCTGTTTAGATTGGGAGCTCTCTGGGGCAGAGACTCTCCTTTTGTGCACGTATGTGGAGCACCTAACACCACGGGACTCGATTATGACTGGGGTTGTAACTCAGAGAGTAAATAATAATAATATGCATTAGCTGCTAAGTAGGAGAATTAGGGGTTAGCTTATATGTAAGCACCGTGCATGGTGTAATGATATCCTCGTGCTAAATGCAACTGGATCCTTCCATTATTAAAGCAGCAGGCAAACTGATGTTTGATCTACAGGGCTAATTCTAGTTTTTGGAGACATCAAACAGCTGCCTTTCTTTTTTTCTTGGCAAATGCGCATGTTCTAAGCAAATCTGAAATTACCAGGTTCACAAGTTGAGTTTCATGCAGAGAAATGTTTACTTTGATGCCAGAGAACCTGGCTCCTTTCCATTTACAGTAAATAAGGAAGAAAATTGATTTGCAGCAGCAGGAGGGGTGTCAAACCTTTATTGCCGTTCGGGACATGTATGCACTGCTAACCAGGAAGATAATTAACCTAAATTAACCTTCTGACTTAAGATGAGTCATAGTTTGGGGAGGGGGGGAGGTGGGAAGCGGGGGTGGAGAGGGTGTAGGGAGGAGTATATAGAGCCATAGAGCTGTATGGACATGTCCCGTGCATTTCCAAGCAAAATGATGGGCGCATGTAGCAACTGATTAGATTTAAATTGAAATTTTGGACAGGCATTTTTACCTTATGAAGGTGAAGGAAAAAAAAGCTTGTGGTTTAAATTAGGGCTGGACTGTGAATTGCATAGGAGCTGTGCCTGTGGGGAAGGAAAACGTATTTTCAGGTCCTGCTGACAGCTGTTGGGTTAGCCCATCCAGAAGAGGCAAACTGTAGTGCATGAATCTTACCAGCCATTAACACTGACCAGTATTCAATAAGGATGAAACACTGTGATTTCTGTTTGAGAGGTGGCCAGCCAGACGTGTTAGTTGTATTATGAATAAAAAGGTTATCCATTTCCTAAAGCAATGGTGCCTCACACAGACGTGGACATCCCATGACATGGTCTGATGGGTAGAGCAGCCAAAGAGGATTTGTGGTGGTTGTTCATAGGGTTGGTCCTACAGCTGGGAAAACAGGAGGAAGACTGGTTCTGTGCCTCTCTTTTCCCCATTTGAGTAATAAGAATCATAGAATCACAGAATCATTAAGGTTGGAAAAGACCTCTAAGATCATCTGTTCCAACCATGAACTCAAGGTCAGTAAGGGTTATTCACTGGCCTTATCTGTGGATGGAGAGGGTGGAGGGAGGACAGCTGCCAGTTGTGGACAGTTTCCTCTGGGCTGCGTGTATGAGGCTTTTCCCAAGCTGATGTCAAGACATGAGCCTGTCTGCAGTTATCTACCTATCCCAAAACTGTTCTGTGTTTGCTCCAGGCTCCTCGAGGGGGGGCAGCAGGTTGGGCCGAAGTGTCCCTTACATAGGTCCAGACCATGCACGCAATTTGGGCAATGCCAGAGGAAAAGTTAAACATGATTACCTTGCACTTTCTTCACCATGAAGTTCTACTCAGATTTAGAGGACAAGGCCAAAGCTGGATTTTTTTTCTTTGGGATTTAGATGACCAAATGCCTTTGGCATTGCTCTGGTAGGAAATCAAAGTCATGGGCTGTGCTTGGAAAAGCCTGCAGTGCAGCAACAGGAGTCCCTTAGCTGGCAGGAGGCTGTCCTTGGCTCCGCTGGGTTCTGGGTTTGTGCCCAGTGCTAAGCACACCCAACACATGCCCTCAGATACAGCCCACTTTCACCAGGGTCCTTCTCTATTCCCACCTCCCAACTGCAAACGCAACCTTCACTTCAACGTAGCAGCGCAGAGCTCACCCCAAGTTAATCCTCTTTCCCAGCAACCTCTTCCCAACCCAAAGAAATGCGTCCACTTTGTAGGTGACATCCAGGGTGCTGGGGAGGAAACATCCCAGGGGAACAGATCTCAGGATAAAGGTACAGGGGCTGAAAGGGGGAGCAGAGGCAATAATCCATCCTGTTTCACCAGGAGGGTGTGAGGGTAGGGCTGGCACTTCCACAGGATGAGCAGTAGAGCTTCTGCTCCCTTGGTGCCTTTACTCCACCATCCACGGAGTGGGAGAAGGGAAGACAGCGAGACATGACAGTTTTGATTCATCCAAGAAGGTTTTGTGCTTGAAATTATGCTGATTTAAACAAAAAGATATCAGGGAGGGAGGGAACCTCTCGAATAGTCTTGATTTATTTTTTTCATCTGGTGTTTCTTGCCATTAAAATAGAAAAAAAGCACAACCACATCTGTACTATATAATTAAATAATTTAGGCAGCATTTAGGAGCAACATAAAATGGATCATTCTGGTATCAAATATAGCAATTTGTTCATCTCAAAGCAAAACGTTTTTGACTTTTGGGTTGGGTTTTTTTTTTTTTGAACAATCTGGGAAACTAGTGAACCAAAACCAGTAGTACCATGTACCCCCCTCAGCCTGCCAACTCTGACACTGGGAGCCAAGAAGTCTGATGTGGGAGCTCATGAAACCTGCACCTTTGGCTCTGGCTGCCTGGACAGATGTAGCCAAAGGGGTTGATGGCCCATGGGCCACTTTCCATGATTTCAAGGCACATAACTCAAACTTTCCTTTTCTCCCAGGCGTTTTCAAGCTCGTTGGACACTTTCAGCAAAATCCAGCAGCAGGTTCACAGTCCCAGTGAGGTCAGTCACTGCACATCTGGTGAGTCTGTGCAGGATCTGCAAGCAATGATCTGCACTCACTTTCTGAGCCCCAAACTCAGTCCTATCCCTCCTCCAAAGACAAACACACACAGGATTTCTTTTGAAGTCTGAATGTCTGTTCCTGGGCCAATAAAGTTCGGCATTTTCCCAGCAAGAAGGTAAAGGTGGTGAAAGGTGCTAGCATCTCCCTGTGAACTGCAATTAGCAGCTTGGTGAAGGGGGAAAGTGTTGGCAGAACAAGGGGAGGCGATGGCTGTCTCACCTCCCTTGAGATGGGCCAGATGGGCTGGGCACCAGCCCCAACACCAGGGCTGGAAGCAGTCTGGCAAGGCAGCCCTGGGGCAGTGGAGTGCTAAAGGGAGGCTGAGGGGTTTCCTTATGCCATATCTCATCCTGCCAGTGACATTTGATGAGGGTCATAGGACCAACAGGGAATAGGACCTGCATCCAGAGACTCCAGCAAGGGAGATACTCATCTGCCTTGGCAAATGGAGACACCGTAATTTTCTGCAGCCTTGTGAGCTGTGTTTTACATGAGAATGGCCCTATAACCAGACCCAGGCCCATCTCACCCAATCTCCAGCTACTATGGAGGAAAAGCAATAAGCAATAAGATCTGTAGTTTTATGACCTTCTTGAGTTCTCTGTTGTCTCCGAAGAATGCGGATGTGGAGGGAAACAGCTCTGCTTCTGGAAAAAGGAATGGGAGAGTGCTATATATATGGGGGAGAACTGTGGCCACTGTAAGAAAAAAAATGTGCAAATGTTGCTCTGTCAGTGGTATTCCAGGTAGTTTCCTTAGCAAATCTTGTATCTCTACAGAGAAGGGGAAAGGAGGGTAGGAACCTCCATAACGCAGGCTGTGGTGTGTAAGCCTCCAAAAGTGTTATTACTGGAGGTGGTAGCAGTGGTAGTTTTGGTATAGACTTGGTGGGGGACCCTGAAGCATTGCTTCCATCTCATCCCACCTTTCGATGAAGTCAGAGTCAAGCCAACAGGACAACTCAAGGACATTCACTGCATCAAATTCAGCCTCTCCACATCATCCTGCCTTTTTGTCAGGATCTCCTACCCGTGCCAAGTGGTCATTCTGTATGCCTTTAATCCTGCTGTAGAAGCAATCAAACTCAGCATTGCTCTAGCTGACCAAGCTCTCTGCACTCAACACCATCGTGCCTATATACAGTAGCCCTTGTATCATCTTAATAGCTGGGAAGCATCTCTTTTTTTCAGGACTCACATGGACCAAACGTGCACGAAATCTGGGGTTTGCACATCTGTTTCTATCAACAGACAGTTCACTTGTACAAACACATCCAGTCTAAGGGCAAGGCGAATCCTTTTCAATAATAAGCCACTAGAAGACAGGCGCATAGGTTGAGGACTGGCCAGCAGCCAATGAGGTTTGCAAAACAGTGGAATCTAATAAAAATAATTGAAATATTTAACAGCAGTTGCTTCATTTTATAAAGAAGCACCTGCAGTGATTACCCAAAACATTTGCAGGTGGAAAAGGGCTGAGCACGTCACTGGAGTTAATATCATTTTTGCTCAGAGGGCAAATTAGACATTGTAATTGTGAAGAATCATTGGAGCTATTTCAATAATGGGATGAATCTGATAATGAGGATGATTCCTTTAGATCCCCTCTAGTGTGTTAGCCTGCAAAGCCAAGGCTTGGCTGTATTAAAAACCTAACATCAAGGTGAAAGAAGTTCTCTGCAGCCAGGCACCATCTATCAAGGATTATTCACCTGCTTCAGCCTGTTAATGTCTTGAGAAAACAGAGAGTAATTCACCTAAAGCCCCTACAGCCAATCCCTCAGCTGATATAATTCAGCCCGTTTCCACTGACTTATGTAGGAAGCTGCCATTTCTTGCCAGCTGGGCATGTGGCTATTTGGATTTTAGTTCAGGTGCTGATTCATCACCTCCCATTGCCTGGCTGGATCCCAGGGCATTAAGGCATAGCTTCAAAGCACAGCAACATGAGGTAGAACCATACTTGCCATTCGGCAAGGAAGCAACAAGGTATGTCCACGTCTTCATCTCCTAATGGAGCTACAGCTTGTCCTCCAGCCTCGGTATCAGCCTGTGACCAAACATATTGAAAGCAGAACCACATATTCTCTTTAAAAATAGATGCATTTATACATCCACGCCTGATCCCCATGCTACTGGATTCTCAGGTGGATGTGGACACCCTTCAGGGCCTCATCCAAAGCCCAGTAAAGTCCACGGAAAGACACCCTATATTCCACAAAATTTAAGTCAGTCATTATCAAAAATGATTTCAAGAGACGAGAATTAATAGAAGCGATCCTCTGATTGCGCTTCACCTAGGAATCAGGCAGGTTATTGGCACTGAAGAAGCCTGGGACACAGAAGATTATAAGCCCAGATTTGGGCATTGAGTCAGAGAGCTTTGGAAATGTAATACAGAAGAGAGCAGTCAGTTCACTGACTTGTTAGATGTGAAAGAGAAGGAGGAATATCCTGGAGGACCATGAGGCTCCTCACATGTGCTGCCTCTGAGTCCCACTGCAGTGGCTGCAACGTCCGTTTCAGCTGTTTTAGGAAGAGATTTGGGATGTTCTTGCGTCTCAAGACATGACATCCATACTATCTCTACAGAAATCTCTTCATGGCAGAGCCAACCTCCTCCTTGAAGAAGCGGGGAAGTCAGATGTGTCCCAGCAGGCCCAAAGCCAGCGGTCAGCAGGTTGACCCTTCGTGGAGATCTGGTTACTGCAGTCAGTGAATGCACAATTTATCTCACCCTGCAGCAGACAAGCTGAACCCCATTCTTAGTTTCCACTGACTTTAAGGGCTCGAAAAATTTTGGAGGGATAATTGTCTCGTGGGGGGCATCATGAACATTGAATTGTAGAGCATCTTGATTGTATTGGCACCAAAACTGAAAGGCTTTCTCAGAATTCTAGCAGTGGCTATCAGTCCCCCTCTACTGAAGAAGATGACAAGGAGCCTGTCCTCTGAGGTCTGCAGCTTTCTTGGCAAGGAACATCACTTCAGAGTGCTTTCAGGACTTCGTACTGCTGCTCATCAATGTAGCAACGAAGTCACCAAGTGCTTCAAATATGGCATAGGTACAAGTTAGGGGGCAGCCTCAAGCTGATTCTAACTGCCAAATAGAGGTGTTTTTTTTCTGAAGTAGTGTAGCACAGGCTGCCCAGAGAAGTGGTGGAGTCCCTGTTGCTGGAGTTGTTCAAGAAATGTGTAGATGTGGCACTGAGGGCATGGAGGTGATAGATAGATGGTTGGACTTGGTGATCTCAGTGGTCTTTTCCAACTTGAATGATTCTATGATTCTATGATCTCTCAGAACCTTAATCTGCCATATGAGTGAAAACGTTGGATGCGCTATTTCCCTTGAGCCTTGGTGCTTTTGGATGGGTACAGATGGGCAACAAATGGATGGGTCAGTGGGGATCTTACCAGCAAAGTCATCAGCGGCATGGGATTTAATCACTCTATCATAAAGCAGATATCTAGAACAGAACAGATGACTCACTAGATCAGCCAGGGCTAGAAATAAAGTATACATTTTTAGCCTGGAGTAGAATTAATTTACTAGCTAATGAGATAAATCAAGGCCATTCTTATATTCTAAAAAATGATATTTAGACTTGGCATTTAAATCTTGCCCCTGGAATCACTGGGTGGGGTCCTCTGGCTTGTATGATGCCAGGGATCAGACCAGAGGATCATTTGTGTTGCTACCTCCTGATTTTAGGACTTTGAGGATTCATCCTTTATTCTTGAATCTTATGGCTCAGAGTACGCAATTGCCAAAAACACTGAAACCACGGGTCGTTGGCTTTGCAGTGACCATTCAAGACAAATGCCTTGCTAGGTTTGTTCTACATTTTCAGTCTATCAGAGCATGGATATGAGAGAAGGTAGATGTTGCCCAGCTACTGTAGGAAATTCTGTGTCTGAACACTTTCCTTCGTGAGCAGACACAGCTCTACCCAGGAGCCTGTTCTCAGGAGACATCTAATTCCACATAGTCAGCAAGCTGAGGCTTTTGGAGGAGCTTTGGATAACATCTAGTGCCTCTTGCCTTGCAGAGCCATGCCTAGTCCCCTCCAGAGCCTTCTCAACCTTGCTGCTTCTGCAGCACCAAGGGGTATTGGACCAGGTTCACAAACCTGAAAGCACCATTAAGAGAAAATACTACCAATATCAGCATTCTCTACTCACTTACACCTACTTTGCATTTTAAATACCAGTAAATGACTGCCCAAGGGAACAGAGAATCAGACCCATCAGTGTAGGTATGTTTCAGTAACCCAGACCCCAGGAATTTTGGAAGTTCACCAGCATTAAGGATTATTAATGTATATTGAAAAATAGCTGGAAATCCACCCAGCATTGTTAAAGAATCATTTAATTATTATTAACTGAGTCACAGAGGGCAAGCAGGCGAGTTTATGAAACTGATACACTGAGTAACCACAGACTCTAGACAACGAGTTCGCTATATACCACAGCTCATAATTAAAGTTCTGGCCCAAGGACTCGGCCTGCTGCATTCAGCAAGTGCCCTCTGCTGGGAGGGATCACACCTTCTGCATCCAGCCTGCAAACTTCTCCTGAAAAGGCCATGTGCACCACAGCATCCTTCCAGCATGGCTTCCAGCCCATTACAACAGTCACTTCCAATTAGATTTCTCAGCGAGAGCAATTATTAAAACAAAAAACAACTCAAAACTAATAAGTTACACCCCATGTCACCACAGCTTGGTTAGACTTGAAACATGGGCGCAGCTCTGACGAGTTCATTGCCCTTTCCTATCCCATTCCCACCAGCTTGTCTTGGTGACTGGGAAATGTCCATCTTCGCCAGTTAGCTCATGATGACTAAACCAGGTGGGGCACACACCGTGAGGAGATATGAGTGAGAGAAATGAGTGCAATTAAATAACACAGCTTTCAACACCCAGCTCTCAGGGCCTTATTTAACTAATTAAATAAGCCATGCTTTCCCTGCAGTGTTTCCAGTGCCCTCATGAGGAGTCTCAAGGTCAAACTTGCTGCTGATTGTTCATGATGCTGAGCCAAAAGAGCCCAGTCGGAAAGCATTGGGGTTCACTGGATGGAAAGTACCTGGTGGGGACCAGGGTGACAGGGAGCTCTCCAGGCACTCTCAAATGCCATGAGGACACCCTACTGACCAGGCCCAAAGCCACCTGAATATCTCATTTTCCCCACCTCTCTCCTCTTGATGCACATATGCCATGTAGCAATGTTCTTGATCTCAAAGCAGTTCACCAAGGGATATACGTGTTACTCCAGCCACCACCAACTGATCCTGCATGAGATGCAATCTGTGCTTTTTGTTCTATTCATGTTTTCCAGGTTCCTTGTCTATTTTGGCCAACAAGTCCGTCTTTTGTTAGGTTGACACGTGGGCCCTAGCACAGCAAGGCCTCTAGGCATACTTATAATGCAAACAGAAAGATTAGATCAAGCCTGGCCTCTCTCTCAAGGCTTTGGGCAGCAGAAGAGTGTAGTATTTGCCTCTTATCTGGAGTCTTGGGGGATTGGCCCAACATATTGACATAAACTTCTGCCAATGTCAGTTTACACTAAGAAAACCAGTTTGTAAAATGTGTTGGCTCAGAAGCAAGATCAGAGTCCTGGTAAAGCAACCCTCTGTGGGGCTGGTAATTCCCATGGAGGAGGGAGAGGAAGGAACCATGCAAGGCAGTCACAGCTTTGGTCACTCCCAGTGAAGAGGAGACCTGGGCAGGAGTCATGACTCAGCCAAGACAATGAGTGTGGGAGTGCTGAGATGCATCCATGCTGGGCTCAGGGTCTTCAGAGAAACATGTAAAGCAATTTTTGGAGATTGGAATCAAGGGGGGAAAAGAATGTATGCCAGACAAAATAGTCTCAAAGGAAGAACTGCACTTTCACATTTAGAAATGTCACAAGAAAATAAGATTGTGTTGTTTTACTGAGTCAGACCAGCAGTTAGTGTAGCTCAGTATCTTCTCAGTGACCACAGCAACAGCAGATGGTCTCCAAGGAGGCTACTTTCTGCAGTCAATCCCCTCGTACCACTCCAGCATCCACAGCCATCACATGGGAATGCTGGAGGATGTACCTCTACTGGCTTCTCTTGTCTATGGGTGGACCTGTTGCCCACGGATTTTTCTAACCTTTTATCACTGTGATGATAATATATGCCTCAAAAATATCCTCTAGTAGCAAGTTCCAGAAGCTCATCAATGCGCTTTTTTTTTTTTTTAAATATTTATGAATTAAAATACAAGAGAACTTCTAAACAAGAGGCAGGAGTCATTTCCAGACTCAGACGCCAGCATGCAGGATGTCTCTGTGTGCACTATGTGTCTGGGTCCCCACTGCAGTCCACAGTGCAGTTCAGTTGTCTCATGTCAGAGAAGATGTCCTCAGGCTGTGGCTGTGAAGGGCACTGATGTCCCTGCAGGTATCAGCCATCCCACAAAGCACCGTGTATCCACCATGCAAGCAATTCAGCTGAGACCCTGTACAAGTAGATCTTGGAAATCCCATGCAATTCCTCCACGTATTTGGTTGTCCAGATTGCTCCAGTGACTGGATCTTCATAGTTTATCTGGAAATCTCAAGCACTAGGTTTGTATGGCATAAACATCTATATGTAGATCATACAATCATACAAGAGTTAAGGTTGGAAAGACCCTTCCTATCATCAAGTCCAACCATCCACCTTACTACCATGTCCACCACTAAGCCATATCCCTAAGCACCAGATCAGTATTTTTCCTAAATACCTCTGTGGATGGCAACTTCACCACCTCCTGGGCAACTCAGATACCTGAGTCCGGTTTTGAAGTCTTGCTAGGAAACATATTTTAATTAGAAGAGGGAATTTTGAAATTAAGCCAAAATTTAACTTCTTTTTTTTTTTTCAAATATTGTTTTCTTTGCTATCTTTAAGTGAAGAGATTAACAAAAAATATATATGTATATATATATATAGGCTCATTGGATGATTCAAGTTGGAAGAGACTTCAGGTCCCCAGTCCAACCTCCTGCTCAAAGCAAGGCCAGCTGTGAGGCCTGACCAGACTGCTTCAACTACAAAATCACAAAACAAGGTCCAGTGATAAGAAACCTGGTTTGCTTGCCAACGTCCCTGGCAAATATTTCATCCAGATGGAAGGGGGAGCTTCAAATATATATGCAATAACTACATCAGCTAGCTGTCTATCACCACGACAACTGTTTGCCAGTGAGACATGAAAATGAAGGAGTCAGTAAAACCTCCATAACCACACATAACCTGAAGCTGGGGTGAACCGGTGACCCATGGTTTTCAACATACAACCAGAGAACCACATGCACATGCTCCTTTGTGCTCTGTGAGGGAGACTGGATACGTGCAGATGGAAGCCATGACCATGAATGACGTGGGCTGGGGATCCCGTGCAGCAATGACAGACCTGTAATGTTTCTGAAGATGAAGGCTGGTAAATTTGCACATCGTGTGGCATCCCAGGGAGAGGAATTCCTCCCTGACCTTGCCTTCTTACAACACAGGAGGAACAGATCCAAGTGGTCAAGTAGTAGTAGATTCAACAGGAGAGACTTTCCATGTGTCAATAGGTGAACTATTCAGCAGTGTTTCTACTTACTGATTTAAAACTTACAAACCTCATCAACAAAGAAAGAGACCACACTAGTTTTTCTTTATGTTAGTCTAAAAAGGAAAATAAAAACAGGTATTTAAGATAAGGAATAAATAACGAGTAAGTTGTACTAAAATGAAACCAGTGCAATGCATGGAGAAAGACATTTTTGTTACAGCTAGAACTGAAAAGTGGAGGATATCAATAAGGGAAATTAAGGACTTCAAGAAATATTTATAGTCAGCAAAGCTGAAGAGAAGGTGTTTTTCTTGTACACAGTACAAAAGAAAACTGATGAGAGCATTAATTTGTTCCTCTAGGGGAATGGTAGAACCATGGGTAATAACTGAGAAAAGCCACATGTGTTCAATAAATACTTCTGTTCTGCAGTTTGGGTAAAAGCTGCACCAGCTACTTCTACCACACTGCTGATGATCACATTTACAGCTCTAACCATAAGCAAGGGAGATGGTAATCAGCATCTCCCACAGCTAGCCATTAATAAATCTGCAGATTCAGATCATTTACAGCCAGGAGTTTTTAAAGAGTTGGCCAAGAAGAGACTGGAGCCTCTTCAAAATTCTTTGAACCCCGGGGAAGTTCTAGAGGACCAGTAGAAAACAAATGTTCTGCCAGAGTTTTAGGAGTAGATACAGGACACCACGGGTTCTAGACTGTCAGCCTGCCATTAATCCCAGAAAAAATAATGGAATAGCTAATATGAGATTTGTTTATTACGGAATCAAAGCAAGGCAATATAATTGCTGCCAATCAACTGGGGTTTATGAAAAATAGATCTTGTCAAATTAATTTGATGTATTTTCTGATAACAGCACAAGCGTGGTTAATAAGGGGAAGAGTGCTGATGTAATTTTACTTAGCTTTTCCTCAAGGCAACTGCCTGGGTACTGTATGATATTTTGATTAAGGAGCTCGAGTACCAAATATGGCACACATTAAAGAGATTAAAAGCTGGCTAACGTAGGTCTCGAAGCGTAACGCTAAACAAGGGATCATTGCCAGATGGGTGTGTTCCTAGTCAGGTCCCACAGGGAACGGTACCTCGGTGCACATGTTAACATTTTCTCTGAGTCCTGGATAAAAAATAAAATCAAAATAAAAATCAAAAATTGCTCGTGACAGCATAATGTCTACAGGATCAGCACATAATAAAGAGGCTGAGGTCAATGATATGGAGCAAAAAGTCTTGCTGGGTAAGCTAGGTGCAAGTGGATAGCAAGCAGCCAGGGCCAAATGTAGAGGCAGATGTGCAGCAGTGAAGAATTTGACCACATTCCCTCTACTGGGAAACAGCAATGTTGGAAAAGACATAGGCATTACAGCAGGCAACCTGGCTGGCTTGCAGTTGGGTTTTGTTGCTAAAGGTGTAGTGATATTTGATGAGGTCTTGGATGCTCTTGCTGAGCAGGATCCAAAGCAAGCCATCAGAGCTGTGTGGAAGAGGCAACAAATAACCCACTTCTCTCCTCTAAGGGAGCAAAAGGACACAGACCAACCAAGTCCTCCTGCTGTCCAAGATACGCCGACAGTGGGTGCAGGTGAAACTGCTCCCTGCATGCTCTTCAACCCAAGCTACAAAGAGGGCACTGCTTCTGTACTGGGAGACATAATCCCAAAAATGATGTTGTTCAGTTGAAGAGGAGTTGGAAATTTCTGAGAATGGAGGCAAGGCTGGAAGCAAGGAGCTTGGTTCACTAACTCAGCGAACAAGACGATGATAGATAAATTGATCAGAGCTCATGAGTACCAGTCTGTGGAATGGAAGTTCAATAATAGAGAGCTCTTCAGCCTATCGTACAAGACGATTTGGATGCCAGAAATCAACGCTAGCCATACTCCAACACCAATCACGGCATACACTTTAATACTAAAGATCACTGTCTGATGGAATAACTTAACAGAGACTGTGACGATTCACATAATCTAGATTTTAAAAGGAAAGCCAAATGTTTTATTTAAACATATTGTATAGTTTAAGCTGGAGCTTATTCAGTGTTCTCCTCTGCTTGTCTTACACAGGAGGCCCAGGAGAGTAACCACAGTCCTTCTCTCTGGCCTTTTAAACTCTGTTCCTAAACTGAGGCAGAAGATAGGGAGGAAGCCTGTCCTCTGAGGGCCATGGATGCATCATTACCTGAGTCACTCCCAGTCCAATTAGACATCCATGCAGCCACCGTAAGTGGGAATTTGTCATGACTTGACTGGAGACTTAATAATTTCTGTAAAGACTGCAATTTTCACATTGGATTCCTCCCATCCTTTCTGTCAATTGAAGATTTTCATCATATTCTTCTCATTTTCTTGCCTACTCCTTGCTGAACGTGAATGTCTGTATACTTACTCTTGTACCTGTCCACTTCCAGTGGAACCAGCAAAGTCTTCTTAACACAACGAGATTTGGTCATGCATCTCTGTTGAGAAAGAGTCGCCTGCCACTTGCCTTCCCGTTTTGTCTGCCACCACTTCTTAAATTTTAGGCTTATGTAGAGTTACATAGAGTTCCTGGTATAGGGATGGACACTTTCATGTGTTGAATAAGAGTTGAATCAGCTGTGTAGGAAGATGCCATCCACTTCGGCCCCACCTGGAGATCACAGAATTATAGAATGGCTTGGATTGGAAGGGACCTCAAAGATCAACTTCCCTGCTGAGGGCAGAGTTGTCAAACACTGAATCAGGCACCAGATCAGGCTGCCCAGTGCCCCATCCAACCTGGCCCTGGACACCTCCAGGAATGGGGCAGCTCGTAGTAGAGGGAAGGCAGACTGACCATGATGATGTGCACCTAAAGCAAGAAGAGACCACGATGCTTCTTCTTGGATAACAGGAACATCTGCAACACATGTAGATTACACCATGCAAGGTGGCAGAGCCTTGAGGAGCAGCATTACCCCACGGCCATTCCTCACCCCACGACCCCACGCACCAGGCACAACCAGTCTGGGGGCTGAGGTGGGGCCCAGGAGGCAGCGGGGCCAAGAGGCTACGAGGTGGTGGCTGCTCCTCAGCAGGCCCCGACGCTTCTTGAGGAATGCCTAATGAAATCTGCTCCGGAAAGCTATTTATATAGATATTTATCACGCAGATATCACGCAGAGTAATCAGCTCCAAAGCCAACACCATAATCTCTTCACATGTCAGAGCAGTGCACACATCATTCCAGGGAGAAGTCAGGGAACGGGAGATCGGAGCCAAGCCCCACTCTCAGCCATGGCAGCGCAAAGCCGCAGCGGGTTTGGTGAAGCCAATTAAGCTGCACAAGTGCCTGTAAATCAGCCTCGAACCAAATAAAGCAGAATGCATCGCTTACACGCTGCGGTTTCTACCACCCACTGCTGTGAGGAACACAGCCTTCTGGGATTCACACAGCATAAAACCGCTCCCCCTTCTCCTATCACCATCAGACCATGTAAAAAGTCGGTCTGTGTCTTTTTATAAGAACCATAGAATTCGAATCACTGAATCATTCGTGGTGGAAGGGACCCTTAAAGGCCATCTGGCCCAACTCCCCTGTGATGCACAGGGGCACCCACAGCTCCATCAGGTGCTCACAGCCCCATCCAGCCTGACCTTGGGTGTCTGCAGGGATGGGGCACCACCAGCTCTCTGGGCAACCCATGCCGGAGCTTCACCACCCTTACTGAAAAAAGGAGTGCATTTCATGCTACTTGTAGAGAAACAGCTATACACACACAATTTAGGTAGATATGCACATGCTACATATACATACCATTTTTATTTGTGTGCACATATGCACATTGTACCTAGCACGATGTGCTATATGCATGGGGTATTTATTTCTTCACTTTCTTATAAGCAGAGGTGTGTGCACAACTCACGGTGGCACAGAGCTGGCAGGTCTCAGACCATCCAGTCTTGCAGGCATGACTGCAGATCAAGGGGTTTTCTGTAGGACTCCTGAATCACATTGCAAGAGGACCCAACTCAGCTAACTTTGACCTCTGAAAGTGGGGCACACGTGGACATCTGGAGCCTCTCCCCGCCAAAGGGCTGTTCCCTTCCGGGAGCAATTAGTTCCCAGGTGTCTGAGGAATCTACTTTAGCCAGGATGTACCACCCTCTAAATGGCACTCATCCCTATCCGTTGATTTCTGAAAGGGTCATAAGAGTGGCTTCAGCTATCTGCCTCTCTTTAGATGGCGTGAAATCAGTCCTATCCAGCGTAAGTAGAATCACAGAACGATAGAATGATTCATGTTGAAGAAGATCTCTAAGATTCCCAAGTCCAACTGGATAACTGGGTCAGGGGGAACCAAGACATGTAGGGTAGGACTCACCACATTATTTTGCATAGGGTCTTCATTCCTACCCTTAGCACTCAACATCAGGCAATGCCAGCGATGGCTGGGGAAGGATGAGAAGGAAACTACATTTTTCAAGGTGTTGCACGACACTACCACAACAAGTGATCATGGTCATCGCATCATGCGATGTTACGGTCATCACCCACCAAACTCTCATCACCTTGCCAAGGAGAGAAACATCACAGCATCACAGAAGGTAAATGGGTTCCTTCAGGCCCAAAACACCTGTTGGGGCAGTGAGGGAGGACACAGGGTGTTTAGCACGGTCTGTGCTAAGGGCATAGCCTATTTTTCTACAGTCGTTGCCTAGAACAGTTTCTCACCTTCATGCTGGGCCACACTGGGATACCTTCCCTCTTCCCCTTCTAGCTGAGGGCCCTTTGAAGGGGCTGAGCCCAGGGTTTATCTCTGGGATTTTTCTAATGAGCTCTTAAACCTTCGATCAATGACACATTCCATCAGTGGATCAAGGCACCTAAATAAAATTGACGTAAGGCAGGGCCTTTTAATTATCCAATTATTTTGTTTCAAGCAGCAGCTGGTAAAAAGTAAAAAGACTTAGTGTTCTTCTTTCGTCTCTCTTGACATAAAATCGAGGATCAAAGCGCCTTAATTTTTGGCCTCTGATTTTTCTTTCCTTGATTTAAACACGCCTGTTATGAGTTCAGCGGCCTTCCTGCCCCTTTGCTCATTTAGCAGTGATTACTGAGTGGTGAAGCTCCAAAGCCTCAGAGTTGGCTGTCATGAGGTGACACGGTGCTGGCAGTGCACAGAATGGGCCATTGCCCCATGGCCAGAACAATTCTCCATCTAAAGAGCAGAACGGTGAAGATTTGCTGATGGGGAACTAGCATACAAAGAGGCTAACTCTTTTGTGCAGCGTCATATAAGAAGTATTTTGGAGATCTGAGCACACTGTCACCTTCACAGAGCAACCTGTAGATCCAGCTTGAGAACCCCCTGGGTTTATTCACCGCTAAGAACAGATGTGTGTTTTCATCCCATGTTTGGACCCTGTTTGCACCAAGCTTCACTTGGTTCACTTAAGAGCTATGGGGAGAAAGAGGCACTTCACCCTAATGAGCAATTAGGGCTACCCTGGTCCGACTAGCAACCAGAGAGGTTTGTCCCTCTGTAGGGGCAGAGAGTGGTGATTCTGGGCTTTCATAAGTTAAAAGAGGTTTGAGCATAAGCTCTACCCTAGCACAGCCAAAAAATAACCATTACCCTGGTTTCCTTGTTTCCCCCTCCCAAGCCTGGACCTCCAGATGTGCTGGGGTCTGAGTGGAGAGTCCCTAACAGAGGAACAGAGTCCATAGCCACGCTCATGCATGGGCATTGGCAGGCATGCATGCACGGACAGATGTGAGGGGTAAGCAAGAAGTCAGGAGAGTGTTTCCACTGGGCTGACTTAACAGCAGGCTTTGCATGAGTTTGCATGGAGCGGAGCTCCGTGCAGAAGCAAACTTCGCCAGCACGAACGTATCAGAGCACGTCAGCATTGGATTCTGCATGCATGGGCACATCCCTGGGTCAAAAGCTGCGTTAATGAAGACGTCGATGGATGAGATCCAGCAGACACAAACGCTGTGCAAGAGGAGGTCTCTTTGGAAAGCTCTACCAGCCAAGCAATGCTAGCAGCTCCTGAATCTCCAGAATGAACAAACAAGTTCTTGGGTTGATATTACGTACTCCCAGCTCCTCCAGTGACATTAGATGTCATCAGATAAGGACATTTTTGTCTCTCTATCACAAGACCAATACAAAAAGGGATTTGCAACCTAGAAAGGTTGTTAAATTGACAGGAGCTTTATGCAGATGAACATGATCTGAAATTCTTATTGCCACTTGGGTCAGCCATGTTAGAGGAGCTGCTCTTATTTCATTTTCCCTCACCCAGTCCTTCCAAACCCATACAAAAACATCTCTCTTTCTGGGAGGCATTGCAAATTGCAGGTTCCCACCCACCAGGCAAATCATCTTTTGTTGCAATTCCAAAAATAATGACATAGATGCCGATCAGCTTTATGTCACTATATGGAGTGGGAGAGTTCATGTTAGATTTCTGATCAATTCTCACAACGGGATGCTTCATGAGATCCTATGAACATGTGATGGGCTCTAAATCAGTTCATTTGATCTGTGTCTGGATGCTAATGCTGCATGGAGTCCTTTCTAAGATGAAGCCATGAATGGCCCCATGCTAGTTTTACAAGGAGGCTTTGCTTAGGATATTGGTTAATTGAAAGTCTCCTGTTGGAAAGCCTGAGGAAGCATTTGGTCATTCCCTCAGCTGTGAAACATGATGTCTAGAGGACCTGGACAGAAAACGTTATGCCCATCAGCAACCATGCATTCTGCTATTGATGTCATGAAGATGAAGCCATTGCCTCAACCAGCACTTCTTCTCTCTTCTGTCAATCAGTCTGGCTCCTTCCACAACAAAGGGCAAGTCCCTTTGCTTCAGGCTGTTTCATTATATTCTAAAGAAAAGTATTCTGAGGCCCCAAAATGTATGTCAAAATGTATGTCAAAATTGGTGTCCATGTGCACAATAGAAATAGAGTTAGCCACTTGACCACCTTACCTTCACCAAGAACGTGGCTATAACCATGATGCTGTCTTATCTTCACTGTCAAAAATGGGTCCCCTTGGGGTAGATTAAAAGCTCTGCTAGGAGATAAAGAGCTTGGGAATGGTCCAGACCTCTTAACTTTGAACATCTATGCAACAACAAAGTGGCAACTTCTCTGATGTGTCTTCAAGAGTCATAGAATTGTCTGAGTTGGAAGGGACCTTCAGAGGTCAACTAGTCCAACTCCCCTGCAGTGAACAGGGACACCCACAGTTCCATCAGGTGCTCAGAGTCCCATCCCCTGACCTTGGATGTCTCCAGGGATGAGGCACCACAACTTCTCTGAGCAACCTGTGCCAGTGCCTCACCACCTTATTGTAAAAAACTTTTCCTTATACCCAGTCTAAACCTCTCCTTTTTTAGTTTGAAACCATTTCTTCTTGTCCGGTCACAACAGACCCTGCTAAAGAGCAGTTTCCTGGGTTGTCTTGTCTACCTTTCTTAAAAACAGGTGTGACATTGCCTTTTTCCCAGCCATCAGACTTCACCTGACCACCGGGACTTTTCAAATATCATTGAGATTGACTTGGCGACTACAACAGCCAACTCCTTCAGGAATGTGATGGACTTCAGTTCAAACCAAGGAAGACAAGATTCCTCTCTGCATTTTCTAAGCAGCTGCCTCTGATGGCTTTGGGTTTCCCAGAAGGCTCACAGTATTTAGCAGGGAAATGACCACAGAAGAATGGAAGCTCAAATAGAAATGAGGTTCCAGTGACTCTACAGCTGCCTCCCCCACCTCAAAGGCAGGAGTTTGATCATAGCAGGGATTCCAAGTTACCCCTTTCAAAATGACAGAATTATTAAAGAAGCACCTTCCAAGATCCCAAGGCAAAGGTTAGCACAGGGTCTCATTCCATGGGGCACGTACTTCACACAGCAGACACAGGAGTGACAAACCGTCATTAACATCTGGGAGCAACAGGCACAGATTCATAGAGGAAAATATTCCTATTTTAAATTAAATATCAGTTTGGCCGGAGGATCATTAAAAATATGCTTTCACCTGCTCCTAATTATTTTCTGCACTACAATAGGCATTTGTTTCCACTCACAGGAAACAGCCGGAGCTGTAAGACATGGTATGCAGAGGGTGGAATTGTCTATAACCCATAAGGTTACGACCCGCGTAAGGCAGAAGCCTGTTGCATAAAGGTGCTTTTTACTCCCATGTAAAGCTCAGAGCACCTGAAAAATTGCATATTAATCCGCGTCTTGGCCAGTGCTGCTGAGCTGTGCACGCTGCTGGCTGGCCCTGCCCAGGGGTGGCTGCAATCCAGCTGCAGCTCCAGCCCTCCCCGCGTGTGCAGCGTGCGTTCATGCACTTACTGAAACAGACAAGCAACGTGCACAGAGAGCTCTCCATGCAGAGTTTGCAAGGCATCCAAACATCGCCATAAGAATAAAATGGTTCCCCCCCCCTCCTGAAAGAAAATAAATAAATAAACGAGTGAAGCCTTCAAAACAAGCGTTCTTTTCAACTCGCTGGCAATTACAGAGAGGTCCTGATCCTTTCTGCGTGCTACTGTCAAGCAAGTTTTCAGTAGGATTCAATAAAGTGATCTGACATTTCTTTGGAGATCTTTACACACGGTAGCTCGAGCCAGGAAAGAACTTCACTCCTGGCAGCTATGTGAATATTTTATTTTGCCCAAAGCTAGACAGGTGTGATCAAGTACAGCGGGAAAAATATATTAGCAAAAGGCCTTTCAGTGGCAGTACAGGTGTTTGCTGGAGTGAAGTCGGTTTGGGTTTTTGTGTTTTTTTTTTTTTTTAAAGAAGAAAACCTTTGCAGGGCAAGATTAAAGGCACAGTACATTTGTTTCTTATAGTCTGAACACTAGGGAAGCATTTGTTAAAGCAGGTTATTGTGCTGCTGGGTGGCGAAGCTGCTAATTTTGAATTTCTAGCCAGCAGCTGCTGGCATTTGTCAGTGAAATGGGTATTTTGAACCAGAGCTACAAGAAGGATTAAGCTGCTCATCCCTATAAGCTTGAATTGATTTCGGCACATTAGATAACTCCTGTATCAGAGCCTTTCTCATCAAGCGTGGAGGAGTCACTAAAGAGTTAATGGAGTTTGTAATTCACAGAACAAGTCAATACACTCATTCAAACAGCTACAGAAAGGTCACAAGCTGAGGTGCCTGAAACACTTTTCTT
The DNA here is from genome assembly GCF_002078875.1 of Numida meleagris. Taxonomy (NCBI): domain Eukaryota; kingdom Metazoa; phylum Chordata; class Aves; order Galliformes; family Numididae; genus Numida; species Numida meleagris. The sequence continues at coordinate 1,527,970 of NC_034410.1, read as the reverse complement.
CTCTTAGGGTAAGCTAAAGCACAGGACATATTTCCTGGAAGAGGTCAGAGATGTTGCTAGAGCACGGGGCAGGAACCGGGGAAAACGTTGGAAAAGATCTCCAAGAAGTATCCCCAGATCCCACTTGGAGCTTCTCTCCATGGAGGAGCCTGGTAGATTCCTGTCTCTACGCAGCCTGGGACTGTGTCCGCATCCCAGCTTTAGGGGTACCAAAGAGCAAAGGTAGGAAGGGAGCTGTTGGCCAATGGGCCAGGCTGATGTCACTGAAGAGGAGGGAGAAGGCAAAGATAATGCCTGGCATAGCCTATGGAGGTCATGCAAGATGTCAGTGGTGAGCACATGGTGACAGATCTGTGAATCAGATCTCAGAATCACAGCAGCACAGAAACAGTAAGGTTGGAAAAGACCTCAGAGATCGTCTAGTCCAACTCTCCAACTGCTGACCTATCCCTGCCATGCCCACTGACCACGTCCCTCAGTGCCACAACCACACGTTTCTTTAACACCTCCAGGGACAGTGACTCCACCACCGCCCTGAGCAGCCTGTGCCAATGTCTTACCACTTTCTGAGAAGAGATTTTTCCTAATATCCAACCTGAACCTCTTCTGGCCCAATTTAAGGGAAAAGAGGCCGATCCTCACCTCATTACACCCTCCTTTCAGGCAGCTGTAGGGACCGATAAGGTCTCCCCTGAGCCTCCCCTTCTCCAAATCAAGCAGTCCCAGGAATGGGGTGACCCAAGAGGTTGGCTGCAGTAATTTCTCTAGCTCGCTCTCCTCTGTCCCTCTGCCCAGCTAACCCAGTTCCTTTTGTCCAGGCCATTCCCATCTCCCTCCTGCCCCATTAACTTCTCACCTCTTTGCACTCCAGTGCCTTCATTACTCCTTAATACTAAAGTATTGTGTACTTAAGACCTGAAAGGGCATCATTTAGTGACAAAATCCAGCTTTTCTGTTTGTAAACTTCACTCTCTGTTTTATCATTACACCACTGTACCCAAGTTTTCAATGACAGCAGTGCAGCATTCATTGACATCTCTCACATACATGGATACGATATCAGTCTTCATCCTGGGCTGTAATTTGGAGTTTCCAGAGTTTCCAGAGAACAGCCATGATGCAAAAATAAGACCCTGCAGGAAGTGGAATCACTGAAATAATGAAGATAGCTCTGGAAAGGATGCTAAGGGGGGCCTCAACCTGTACAGTCCACGACTGTATATTTTCTGTCCATGGGGATAGATGGACAACATAATGTTCCACCAAAAGAGACAATATTATCTTTGTGGTGCAGAAGAAAAGAGTAAATGTGATAACAGACACTGCTGTGGGTACCCCAGCACTGCTGGATCTTCTCCAGAAGGAGCTCTTTGGAAGGGAGAGAAGGATGGATGTGCTGAGTGCTTGTAGGCCCCTGCATAGACCCAGCCTTATCTATCCCATAGATCCTGGCAGCGTTGACACAAGGTCAACGATAGGCTTGTAGAATGACCCAAGGCCACCCCTACATGGGATCAAACCTTCCCGAGATGTTCCATGAACAACTTCAGACTCCCTGTATAGTCACTGGAAGGATGCCTTCATCTGGTTGGTGTCCCCTGTTACACCTCTTAAAGAAGAGTGACCCACAGCTTGTCCCTGGGCTTTCTCAAGATGAGATGGAGGCTCTGGAGCTGAGGAGTACAGGTAGAATAGTACAGGATATAGAGAAAGAGAGCTGTGGTTGTTATTTGAACATAATGAGTCTGGAGGGATCTGGTGTGGGTGTTGTCATCCCTCAGGGCTATAGAGAATGTTAGGGACTGCATTGACATGCCATCTGCTCATGGGAGGCCACGCATGCTGCAAGGACTGGGCTTCCATGGGCAGCCCAGGTTTCCTGTAAGAGAAATCACAGGTTGAACTACAGCCATGGGGAGAGTGACCAGTACGTGCGTAAATCATTGTTTGGAGGTCAATTTGAGGTGAGCTCAGCAGAAGAAAAAAGAAGGATGAATCATGACACAGGATCATCAGCAAACACTGTACGTGATGGGAGAGAGATGACCAGGGAAACCAGGAGAGAAGCCACACACCTGTCCGAAACTAATACCTCACCTTGCACTGGCATGGAATTTCCCCAAAAGTCACTTCTCTGGGAAAATTTTGAACAATTGAGTCAGCAAACTTTACTGCTTGTGATACCCCAGGCCCCAGCTAAATATTACTGGCAGTAATACTTACCTGTGTTCCAGTAAAAGTGATGACTGGACAAGACATGGCTCATTTTGCAGCTGGGAGACTGAGGCAGGAAGCTTTGCCTGTGCTGCCAGCCCCATGGCTGGGCCAGGTTGTTCATCTGCAAACCCACCCTCCACGTTCCCAAAGGGGATTTATAATCCCTAGAATGAGATCTTTTGCAATCACAAGTCTTCCAAGGACAGCCTTGAGCCTGTGGCTGAGAAAGTGCCCAGTGCCTCTTTGCATTGCTAAAAACATCTGCTCTTGTTTTGGGGATGAAAGAAAGAGAAAGGCATGTTTCTTGCTGGTGCAAAGCAGTCCCTGTCAGAAGAAGAGGGCTCCTTGATTGGGAAGCTGCAGGGATTAAAAAGCCTCTTAAAAGCCTTTTAATTACGTTTGAAACAGGACAGACCTCACTCTTTGGGGAACATCATGAGACCTGAGAGCAGAAAAGAGCTGAGAGAGCTGGTCCCCACTAACTCCCAGCTCCAAGCCAAACAGGTTTGGCCAGCTCTAATGAAGGTAATTAATATCCCCAAGCCTGTTATTAAGCAAGAAGCAGTAAAAGGGAGTCTCCCCTTTACCTCGGGGTCCTGCTGAACACCTCAGCCCAACAAGAAGCCCATTGTCAGCCCAGTGCACGGCCTGCTGCCTCTGGGCCATGGGGCTGGATCCTGCAGGCCAGGGGGTGGCAGGGAGTCACCAGGTGAGCCCCCATCTCCTTCTCAGTGTTGGGAAGCCTGTTTCAGGCCACATCTCACCACCCAAATTAGATGCACCTTGTGTCGGTGAGAGGTTTGGATGGTGCTTGGAAGGTGGCCTGTCTTATTCACTCCTTCCCATCTGATGGGGTAGGTCAGGTGGGACCATCCATAGGGCAGGGTCAGGTCTGCACAGCACCTCCAGAGACCTGGGGTGTGGGTTTGGACTTGAATTCAGACCTTTGACAAGCAGACTGTCCGATGAATATGAAGGAGCACTGGAAAGGGAGCTGAGCTCAAAGATCCTGGTGAGTCTTCAAAATAACAGAATTTATAGGGCGTGAACTGAAAAGCAAGAGATTCTATTTAAATGTAAGAATAAAATTTTTCTTTGTGAGAGTGTTCAAACAGTAGATCAGGTGTGGCCTCCATCCTTGGAGATAGGTAAAACTTATTGTAAAATCACAGCGTATCCTGAGTTGGAAGTGACCCACTTGGATCATTGAGTCCAACCCCTGGCCCCACACAGGACCACCCAAACCCTATGTCAGAGAGCAGTGTCCCAATGCTCCATGAGCTCCAGCAGCTTGGGATTGTGCCCACTGCCCTGGGGAGCTGCTCCATGCCCACTGCCCTCTGGGGCAGAGCCTTTCCCTCACCCCCACCTGACCCTGCCCTGACAGATCCATGCTGTACCCTCAGCAATTCTTCTGCAATTCTATGAAATTATACAAATATTCAACAACCATAAGCAGCAAACAAAACACACATAGAACATACACAGCGGGGGATCACAACATATCCCAGTCCCCTCAGCTCATCAGCACCATCCACCCAGTTCTGCAGAAGCAGAAGGAAAACGCAGTGAGATGCCCAATGCAAGGTGCAATGGTGGTCTCAGATGCACAGCACACATATGAGAGATGCCAGCTGCCGAGGTGGGCCTGCCCTTTCATTTGAGCAAAGAAAGGACCTGATAATCTTTTCTAACCTCATACCTGTCCGTTCAAGTCCTTTCCCCCCATCATCCCCAGAGAGGAAAATTCCTCCCAGCGGTGAACACTGTTGCAATCTATTTTGCTCTTAGTCAAGTGCAAGAGTTTGTCTTGTTTTTTTTCCACTGGAAATTCTTCACTGATTCCTTCTCTCAAATGTACCTAGAAGGAAAATTTACTTTTCCACTGCTGCCCCATGAGAGCTGGAGGTGTCAGCCTGCAGGAATGTAGGGCTGATACCAGCAGTGACTGATCTTGCAGGAGATGAGCAGCACCTGGAGCAGCACGCCCAGGGCTCTGCTGAGAGCATGCATCTCTCTCATGAACAGCTGCTCCATCCAAGCCAGCCCACAGGAAAGAAGGAAAGAAGGAAAGAAAGAACATTAAGACTCAGAACAGTCCCAAGAAACTGGAAATGGATCTTCTAATGGAAACTGTCAGACTGACTTCCATTAGAATCAATCAGAAACCAAGACAAAGTGCATGCTGCAGCCTGATGCTCTCCTGACAGGCCTTTGCAGTTGGGCCCCCCCTTGTTCATTCATGAGTTTGGCTGTTCCCAAGGCTACTATATATACAGACCAAGTCTTGCCCATGCTCTTCTGGATGATGCCACCCACTCCTGTCTTTCCCCTGAGACCTAAGTGTCACCTTGGTTGGGTGTTGGCACCCAACCCCCTGCACCAACTTCACATCCCCGCAATGCTGGAGAGGAAAGGCACATTCATCACTTTGAACACAACCTGCTGAAGCTTTGTAGAGATGGATAAAACACCTGTGTGTCGGTGGAAAAAGTAATGTCAGAATCATTAAAAAATATCTCTTTGTGGATGGACATTTGCCCTGTGGAATAGAGAATGTGGTTTCAGCAGGTTTCAAAGCCAAATGGTCATTGATATAGCTGGAGATGCAGAAGGTAACACCTCTGGTGCCTGGCATGGAGCAGAAGCATCAGCTCTCCATTTCCCCACTGCATTTCAGAGAGGGACTTTGGAAACAATAGCTCTCTTCATTCAGAGACATCCACTATCAAGTTTTTTCCTGCTCAGATATAGGTCCGTGGGCTTGGACCCCGACTCAAAAACCACGATAGCGTTGCATTGACTTCAAGAGGCAATTGGATCAGGCACAGAGTGAACTCAGAACCAACAGTTTCAAGCTTCCTAAAGAGAAATTCTCTCTCTCAACATTTCTGAAGCCAAGCAAACACTTTAGCACAGTGGCTGCTTTCAGAGCCAGGCTTAGGTACACGCTGTCAAGTACATTTGCCACAGCACAGAGGAAGCTCTCCACACGAGTATGGGGCTTTTTGTTGGTGGAGGACAAATCTCTTCAACAAAAAGTGTCTGAATGGATAAACATCCTTCCTCAACAGAGTCCGGCCCTGATAAGGTCCCAGCACTAGACAGGGCAGAATCTGTCCAGAAAGTTTCACTCATTCCCATTTGGGCAGATGCCAGTTCCCGTTACTTGACCCTGGTAATAATTTGCCTAGTGAATAAGTGCACCCAGACCCGTTGTGCATGACCTGTGTCCTTGCTGGAAAATTAAGAGCAATCAGAGAACCACGCTGGTGTCAGCAAGCCAAGAGTGGCTGCTTGGCAGAGCCCTGCTCCCAATGGGTTGTCCACGTTGAGTTGGCCATCACTGCCTCATTAGGGATGGGAGCTTGCAGCCTCCTCAGGATGTTCATGCCCCGCAACTACTGCATGAAATCATGGCACAGTGCTGCTCCTATGAAGACAATCGTGCTGCTGGGGAAAGACTGATTATACTGCAGATTCACAGCTGGGAGAAAATGGGAAGCAGTGGTGCCAGCAGAGGGAGTTTGCTGGCTAGCAAGATTACCAGAGCAGAGAGCCAACAATCTGTCGTGAGAGATGGAGGGGAAATGTACAAACACCAGATCTCTATTTTTAAACAGACTAATGAAATCAGACCAATTCACGTCACTTCATGCATTCAGCAACCTATCACAAAGCAAAACAAAAAGGCAAAAAAAAAAAAAAAAAGGAGAAAAGGAGATTGGCCAACTCTGCTACCTCTGATTAAGCTGATGCAAATTCTTCCCCCTGTGAAGCCCAGAGGCTGCCAGCCTTCCCCCTGTGCCCTACCCATGGATGTACTGGGGAAGCCCATCCAGATGCCTGCAGGGAGAGACGAGTAGCTAATTACAGTCTTGACCATGAAGGGCACTCAATTGCTCTCTGAGGGACTCTCCCCAAAAAGAGCAAATAGCACACGAGGTACATTGCCAAAGAAAAACATGCCAAGAGCAAGTTGGGAACTCGCCACACCATTCAATTTTCTTTTCTCTTTTTTTTTTTTCCCCTGGTGTTTCGATACTTTTTTTAGCAGATATTGCCTTCAGTCACCCAGTGCTCACCATCTCATAGCAGCATGGGACTGGCTGACCCTTCTCTTCCACTCAACTTTGAATGTGTAGTATCCTCTTCTCAAGGTCTGCCATGCTGGTTTCTCCAAAGGGAAGCTGATCTCTTCTGGATTTGTTTCAGGAGATCTTCCCTGAAGTCCCCATCAGAAGTCCCCACTGAAATATTTCTGCCATGGATCAACCTTCTCTTGCAGAAATACAGAAGGGACAGAGGATTTTTGCAATATTTTTGTACTGTTCTTTACTAGTTTGTTCCATTCAGGTTTACCAGGGGAGCTTTGACCCCGTTTAGCCCACCAAAAAAATGCAATTCAGAGAGCACATGAGTGGGACGTTTTGTTTTGAGCCCTTTTTTGAGTTTTTTATTTCATAAAACAAAGGGGTTTTCCTAGTCACATCTCAGTCCACAGTAAACTTGTCAGGAAATATTCTTTGGTCCCAGAATTTCTAATTACAAGCAAAGAAAAAAATGTCCATCCCAACAGTATTTCATACTTGCTCTAATGAGTAACTACTTGCGCTATCAAATCACTCTCTTCCTTAAAGAGTTAATGGCAGGAGGAAGGTTGAGAGTGGAAAAGAGATTTGAACTTGGACCTCTGGGTCTAGAAAGGGCTGGTCCCCCCACTCAGACCACCACCAACATCTTGTGGAGCTGCTCTTTGCTCTTTCTTAAACAGCCTGGAGTTCACCTTGCTGAGGAATGGGAAAACTGCTACCCTTATTATTTCCCACCCTGTTCAAGCTGGAAGATGCGACATTACCCCCTGAAAGGGATGGAAACTAAGAAAGGGATTGAAACTAAAGGCTGTTCTCATCCTATGGGGCATCTTCCCAAGGCACTGGCACTGGGGACTGGGGAACAGGAGCCTGGCTGACCCTGTGAGTGCCAAGCAAGACACTCAGAAGACTTTAAGTTGTACTTACTGCTGGATTTACTGGCATGTTTTTATTTCTTTTCAGTGCTGAATATTTACTTCTTGGCACTCAAGCGGCATCAGATCAATGACTTAATCCAGCTGATCCGCATCAGCAAATCACCTGAGTGTTTTGGCCAAAATGAGGTGGGGAAAAGAAGAAAAGGAAGGAAAATTCGACTCCTGGTTTTAAGTTGACAGCTTCACCCACTGAGTCGGTGAAAATGAAAATAACCCCAGACCACACAACGGTGTAATATTTTCCAACCCGTGCAGATCCCGTGTAGCTGGGATCTGTCCCTGTGCATGAAGAAAATGAGCACAGACACTCTAGTGGGGACATGGAGTGTGGTCCCACTGCTATTGGTCACAGCTGTGGCAGGATGGATCCCACCTGACATTACGTGTAAAAGTCAGCAGGCAAAGTAAGGCATCCAAATGAGGAGCCTACATAGATGTCTTCTTGGGCTCCTATTGAGACCAATGGAGGTGATGAGATTTTCTGGGCACCTGAACCTCACTCAATAGACACTTTCCTGCACAACCTACTGTAGGGAACATGCTTTAGCAGAGGATTGGACTTGATGATCTCCGGAGGTCCTTTCCAACCCCTACAATTCTGTGATTCTGTGACTCAGTGAATGCGGTCTGAAGGAGTTTTGCCCTAGTGAAATGAGTTCCTGAGCAAAGACGCACTGAAAAACTCTTCCTTGCTTTCAAACTGGGTGCAACTCTGCGAGCATGCATGCATGCAGGCACATAAGATCCATGAATCCATCGTGTTTCCTTTCTGCCCGTCATTCAAGGAGTCAAAGCAGAGAAGCAGACTCAAGCATCACCTGCACTGGGGATAATCTGTCTGCCTGGGTTGGCTCCATGTGACGCAACACAAGCATGCTGAAAATGGCAGGAATTGCCTCATTTTGCTTCAGGGAGGGACGTAATTAGATAATGTCTGCACCGCGCTCAGAGACCATTGCATGAGAGAAGCCACAGCACGGCAAAGCATTAGAGGCATTTCAGAGCCAGGGTTTGTCACTCAGGGGTAAATGATACGGGGAAAGATGGCAGCTTGCCACAAAAATGTTCCTGATCTTCACATGGCATTCAGAGCTTAATGCCTCAGACGTGTCCCGACATGGAACTGGAAGCCTGACACGCTTCAGAGCATTTAACACCGCGTCTGGGGCCTGGAGAAGCCTCGGCCGACAGGAGGAATTCCAGTGGAGAGGGGCAAATGCTGGATCTGACAGCTTGACCCAGAATCAGAGAATCATAGAACAGTTTGGGTTGGAAGAGACCTTTAAAGATCATCAAGTCTAATCAGTCCCGCGTAAATCAGGGGCTTAAAGGACCACGTCAGTTGGGAGAGTGGTTACCCAAGAAGGAAGCATCTCCAGGAGGGAATTCAGAGATAGGGTGGAACAAGTTGCCTTGGAAAAGTGCCTTGGTGCCTCTCCCCATTGACCATGGCCAGAGAGAGATTGTTTCCCTCGACTGAAGTGTAAGAAGACGAAAGAACTGAATGTATGGAAGCACTTTTGATTTGGAAATATTGATTTCTTAACCCCAGTGCAGGCTAGGTCAATCCTGGGGATTAAGATTGGGTGGAGAAGGATGGGGTGGGATGAGGGGTTGTTCAACTTTTGGGGCACTCACTTCTCCCTGTTCAAGAAACCCTCTCACTCACACCTTGCTGTGCAACCGAGTAGGTTTGATGTCTTGGGAGATGTCAGGCTGCAGGAAGGCTGTGCTCCAGATACAGCTGAATAAATCTCTGCTCCACTTCCATCAGCATAGAGAAGACATAGAGAGCTAGGGCTGCAAAGCTAGAACCAACAGGATCATCTTTGCTAAAGCTGATAGTAGGAACTTTTTTTTTTTTCTAATTGTAGACATTTGTTTATGAGGTAAAGAGGAAGGGGAGGTTTGGGGCTTACAATGACAACAGATACGGTAAGAATAGCTCTTCCTTTTATGTTTCGTCTCATTATAGATTTAATTGTCATTGATTTCCGCAAGTGGCTAAAGCTGCCCTCATTTATTTCTAAAAAAAAGCAGAAGTTGAACAGTTTATCTCCCCTTGGACAGTACACATATAAGAGGCCAAAGGAAAAAATGAGGTCAAGCTAAGCATGTCCAGCAGTCCCACAAGGACAAAGATGAGGCACAAATCAAGTAAAAATGGACCTTTAGATCACTTAGAACCCCGAATGCACTCTAAAGCAAGATGCCAGGACTGTAGAAAACCTCCCACATCTCGCTATGTAGCACCTACCCTTGGATCCTGCTCCATGGCCCTGTAATGTAGCCATTATTTTGGATGATATTGGTAGCACTGCAAATCTGGGGGTCTGACTTTCTTCCAGCATCTCCTTCTCTAGCATCTTCAGCCTGTTGATGCCTTCCTGGTGTAGGTCACTGAAAAGGAATGTTTCAGTACTGAATCCTTCCTCAAAACAAAACAAAACAAAGCAAAACAATATTCCCAAGTACCCAGCCCTCAGTCTCTTATTCAAGATGTACCCAACTTTCGCTGGGAAGCCTTAAGTGTCACAAGTTGTTGGTTTTTTTTCAGGGAGGGAAACTGAGGCACACAGCAGATGGTTTTTTTTTTTCTTAAGGAAGAACAAAAACCACTTGCCATTAATACTGCAAAAAAAGAAGTTTGTTGGCTTGGTTCAACAGTCCACGTCATGGACCTAAATCTCCAGGAGATATAGAATCATAGAATGACGGAATGGTTTGGGTTGGAAGGGACAGTTAAGATCACCTAGTTCCAACTCCCTGCTGTAGGCAGGGACCCTTCCCTCTAGACCAGGTTGCTCACAGCCCCATCCAGCCTGGCCTTGAATGCTTCCAGGGAGGGGGCATCCACAGCCTCGCTGAGCAACCTGCTCCAGTGCCTCACCACCCTCACAGTAAAGAATTTCTTCTTAATATTTAGTCTAAATCTACCCTCTTCCAGTTGCCAGGGTGAACCTAGCCATGGATAATGCCTCCAGGCTGTCCATGAGGTTTGGGTACAAGAGATGCAGCTACTAACTAAATTGTTACAAGCAAGCAGCCATTGGCTGCTTTGGTATCTGTAAGCATAAGATAATTACACAACCTTGCACTGTTTGAGACAGAAGCTGCCTTTCCACATGTCTGTCTTCACCTGCACAACTTCACCTAAAATGCTGCTTGGGAGGACATGATAAGGGGATGCCAAAGCTGCTTGCCAGTCTGCCCAGCAGCAACGAGGCAGTTTGACAGGCAGGTGTCATGGGGAAAGGAGGAGAAATGGAGCTGGCTGCCTCTCACGGGAGCAAGGCAAGATGCTCATGGGTTTTGTCTGAAATGTCCAGTCACACCTGGGAGATGGTCTTGAGGCATCTGAGGGTCTTTGATCGCCATCTTGGAGAGTGAAATTCCCAGGAATGTTGTAACTGGCCTCAAATCATCATCATCATCACCATTATTGCAATTATTGAGAAACTGCTTTTGGTAACAGCTATAACTGAGGTTGGCAGTGGGAGACATTGTGGTTTTCCTAAGCCACTAGGATCCCCAAGTCCAACTGTCAACCCATCATCACCACGACCACTGACCAGTGCCACATCTCCATGGTTCTGGAACACCTCCAGGGATGGTGACCCCACCGCCCCCCTGGGCAGCCTGTGCCAATGCATCACCACTCTTTCAGAGAATAAATTAAACCTGAATCTTGTCAAGAAATTCCCAACTGGGAATGCCCAGGTGGTCTCACAGAGACCGGCAGGAAGAGCTGTGGACATGAAGGTGGGAAGTGCTGGATGGAGACCTTGTTCACCACTCATCACTTCTGGGTCAAAAAATAAAAAAATAAAAATAAAAAATAGAGATGTTATTATAATTAATGATTTGTATTATTAATTACTGTTACCATCATACTATTACCGCCAGCCTGCGTCTCCCCTGTGCTGGCATCCACATGCTCTCAAAGTAAATTTGCTTTGCAAGGAGGCTTAAAACATGCACTTGGAGATGAAGGGAATAGACCCAACTCGTTTACACAAACAAGCAGGAGAACAGGCTTGTCACATTCCAGGCGTGCTTCCCCAGTCCACCAGCCCCCTCCTGCTCTAGTGGAGGAAAAGCTCTTTTTCTAAAGAAATCCAGCACAGAAAGCTCCCCCCTCCCCAATAATCCAGAAGGGAATCTATCCGTATACACGCATATTTCAGCTCCTGGGGTAATTTTTATGTCCTCTGTCCAGGCTGTGAAGCTGTTTAGCATCCGAATGCCATTGGCCTCATGGGGAAGGGTCCCCACGCTGACCCCGGAGCAGATGCTGGCGCCGTGCCCACGCTCTCCAGTGGGTCCTAGGGGGACCCAGTGCCTTCGTTTGCAGGACTGGGAAAAGAAACTATGGGATGGAAATCAGATAAGGTGCATTCCTGGGCACGCATTACTGAAATGACTTCACATCGCAGTTCGAATGCTCATACTTGACCGGGGAGCCGTCCAACTCCACTTGATTTATAGAGACGGAGGTGCAGGCAGGGAAGGGTGTTTCCCCACCCCTGTACCCCCCCGCCTTGCCACTGGAGGAATGGTGACAATGTGCCTCTTGTGCTTGAAGTGTGGCACAAGAGAAATGGGAAATGCCAGGGGAGTGATAAGCAGCATTCCGGCCAGAAATGCAAACTCGGCGTGCACCCGTCACTCGGCAGCTGCTTCCCAGCCAGCCAGGCACTCTCACCCCAGCAATTGTGCCTGCTCGTGGCTCGCCACTATGAGATAAAGTCCTGACACTGAAGTGAGCTGGAAAAGCAGCCTTTACCCCATGCCACTGGGCTGTCCCAGAGCCACCAGGCACCAGTGATGATCATCGCGGCACTGAGGGACGTGGTTTAGCGGGCACGGTGTTGATGGGCTGATGGTTGGACTCAGTGATCTTAGTGGTCTTTTCCAATTTTAATGATTCCATGATTCTATGATTTCACCAGTTCTCCATCCTCCCTAGGTGCATCGGTCTCCATCCATTTTCCAGTGCATGCTTCATTCCCTCCTCAGATTTTCCTCCTTCTCTCAGAAGGATGAAGTGTTCTCTTTGCTGCCTCATAACACTCAGCAGAAATAAATTAAAAATGCCATAACTACATCCAGAGCGCCCTCAGAAGAGGGCAGTTTCAGAGATCTCTTTCTACATAAGGGGAAACTGAGGCACAAAATGTGTGGCTCAGCTTCGTGTGTGTGTCCTCTCCTGATTTGGGGCTGGAAGCTTACGGGGGGATAACTGGCCTTCTTTAGTAGTTGGGTGAGACTTGTTTCCCTTCATGCCTCAAGCTGGAGGGGAAATCTGGAGGGGTTGGATGGGAAAAACCCTGCTGGAATCCAGCCCTGACAGCCAAGCTTTGGGGCTGTTTATTTTCTGTGCTAGTCTGGCAGAGGGAAGAGAGATCAGGGTCATGGCAAGGGCTCAGGGGTGTAGGGAAGAGCCTGCTCACAGGTAAAGCCATGCAGAAGGACAGGGGTCTCCCAAAACCCCTAGCAGGCTGGAGATGGGACCAGCCCAGCTCTTCCAAGAAACACAGGTGACCACCGCCCTGCTTCAGTTTTCCCAAGCACTGACCTCCGGGGGGGTGGACTTTTCTCCTATTTCCTTCCCATCTGATCTCAGGGAAGCGCTGTGCCTTTTCCTACTGTCCCAGCCCATGGCCCTGGCAGCCTGGGTGTTCCTCGGCAGCGCTGCCTAAATGTGCCCTGGCCTCACTCACAAGAGCACAGCCTGAGGTGCTGTGATTATCAGCTGAAACCTGCTACCTTGGGCTTTACTGCTACCGTGCAGACATACCAAGCCACTGACTTTTACCTTTGTCCATCACCACGGTGGAGTTTCCTGGCTTGCTGCTTGTTTATGCACGTTTCCTTCCCGCATCGTGACTCAAGCCTCAGGTATTTGTGATTTGGTCATTACCGAGATAAGCCACCTTCCTAGCACTGGGGAGATGCTGGGCAGTTTTTGAAGCCTGCCATTATGTTCTGTAAGGTCCCTTCCAATCCAAGCCACTCTACGACTGATTATACGACTGTATGGTTCTATGACTCTATGATTCTATGATTCAATGATTCTACGATTCTATGATTATGAATAAAGGTAAGCACCCAAGCTCTTGCTGCACACACCCCTCTGCACCCCATGGCTGAGGATTTAGGGGAAGGAGGAAACTGTGATGCTGTTAAGGGCTGTGCACTTCGTCGTCATGCTGAAGATGCAGTGGTGAAGCCTACAAGGTCTAGTGTCCCCAACGAGTCTCTCAACACCAGAGGAAGGATTTAGGTGTAGGGTCAGGCTGGAACATCCAGAGCCACATCTACCTTCATGTGGAAGTCTAGCATGAGGAGGAACATGCAGCCCCATCTCCTGTAGGATTTGGTGGGCAGGAGTTGATGGCAGGTGGCCTTGGGGCTCAGTTTGCATCAATCCACTCTGTGGGAATAGTTCAGGACACAGCCACAAGGTCTTGCATGTAATTGTTCCTTAAGATATTCCTGCAGTGATTCCATGTGAAGACCCCTAAAGCTGTTTTGATGCTCACATCCACCTCATCAAAGAGCAGGAGCTTGGCTGAGCTGCCTCACTGAGAGCTGGACACATTCCTGGATCCAAAGACATAAAGGAGCTGAGTTTAGACACAGCCACCAAGGGTTCAGAACCCAGCAGAGCAGACTCAAGGCTGAGCCTACTGCAGACAGAGAACCATGGCTGGTCACTCTGCATAAGATTCGGGGCCAGCTCAGCTTTAGGCCTTCCTCTTTACCAGATTGTAAAGGTGATGGGACCATGAGTGTAGATGGACTGCGTAAGGTAGCTCAAGGTCTTGTCTTATGGAGTTGACATCGACAATTGTAACCATCAGGTCATCTGCCCTGATGAACTACAGAGAGGAAAGTCTCTGGGTGCCTCCCTGGTATACCAGTTCCCAAAAGGCTGATGTAAAGGATTACCACTAATTCACACCAGTGCACCATATCTACCAGATGAGACATAGCCCGCAGGTGGCCTACATACAACAGCCATGAGACAAGAGGGAAAGGCACACAAGTAAGACACCAATCACACTGAACGTAGAAGGAGCCTTGTAATATGGAGCTCCTAACACTTTCTCAGCATGTCCTGAGTCTCACAGCACCTCCAAAGAGCTGGTTGTCTGCCTATAGCTTTCCTCCAACTTGTAGCTCCATCCTGGAGGCTCCTGCTTATCTGATGAAAAAGGTTTCTCTTACAGACTCTGCCAGGGCTGAGGTTCTGCAGCTCATGTACCCTCCAAACATGAGGGAAAATGCAATATGCTGACTAAATCTGTCCCATGAGGTCCAAACACAGATGCCCTACATAGATGAAAGATGGGAAATATGTTGGAGAAGGAAGAAATGTGCAGAATTGCTTTCCCCTTGGCTCTGCACGTTCAGGGCACACGTGGCAGGTAGGGATGAGCTGATGTGAAAGCTATGGAGCTCCGTTAGCTCCATAGAAAACCCCAGGTCTCCTTACAGCCAGCTTGCCCACAGAGCAGGGGACTGTCCCCATTCCTTGCCTCTACCCAGAGTAGTTTCAAGGGGCTGAACCCCGCCATGACATCCTCCCCACTTCCCAAAGGACGGCCACCACCACCCTCACTGCCGCATGGCTGGCCATCACCTCTTAATCCCCTGTGTGAGTGAGGAAATATCCCTTGTGCTAAAGCAAAGAGGAAATGGCCGGAGTCTGATCTCCCTGATCCCCACAAGAACTCCTCATCTTCATCTCCCACCTGCCAGCCCCCAGGATAGTCAATGTCCCCAGCGGCAGGACCCCAATCCCTTGTCCTCCACAGGGGACAGCTCACGGAGGGAAGGTCCCCACTGCAGGACGCAGAAGGCCACCAGCCTGGCAACCAGCCCTGAGTGCTGCAAAAGGGTTGTTCTGCCCCAAATTCTCTTCCTGGCCGAGGTGCAGGAAAAGAGTGACTTCAAGAAGAGCAGGATGGTTTTGCTCCTTCATGTCTGGGGCCACTGCTCCATCTAGTGTTGGAAATGTCCCCTCAGCTGGCAACGCCTTGGCCAGCAGCCTGGAAAACAGGTCACTGAAGGCTTTTTGGAAGAAAACAAACTCTTGGTGGTCGTATTTTGCTTGTATTTGTTTCCTTGTTTTGCGTCGTTTTGTTTTCTGCCACGACGAGCTGTTGGGGGCTGTGTAGCCCCAAAGCTCCACAGGTCCCGTCTGTACAGACAGTGCAGTAAACGTGCAGGAGACAATCACAAGCTGATCAAAGCCATTGGCCTGCCCCCCAAAAATGTCCTTTGGTCATCTGTAGCAAGATAAATGCTGTAAGTGCATCAGGCCCAGTGTTTCTGGCTGGGTGAGGAACGGGATCATCTCATCTGCTCTGTGCTGCGGCCTGACCTTGGGCACGGGGTGCAGGTGGGGGCTGCTGTGTCAGAAGGACACGGAGCTGTTAGAGAGCGTCCAAAGGAGGGCAGAAAAGATGGGGAAGGATCGGCAGGGCAAGGAGTGTGAGGAGAGCTGAGGGCCCTGGGTTTGTTGGGCCCAGAGCAGAGGAGGCTGAGGGGAGGCCTCATGGCGGCTGCAGCCCCTCATGGCCTTACAGCTCCTTCATGGCCCTACAGCCCCTCACGGCCCTACAGCCTCTCACAGCCCCACAGCCCCTCATGGCCCTACAGCCCCTCGTGGCCCCACAGCCCCTCACAGGGAGCAGAGGGGCAGTGCTGAGCTCTGCTTTCTGGCAACAGCCACAGGGCCAGAGGAAACAGCAGATAAGGTCCAGAAACATAGACTGCCAGCTGTCGTGCTGAGGGCAGAGTGGAGAAGAAGCAAGCAGCCATCTCCTGTGCCTCCACATCTTGCATGCCTGCTCCCACACTGGCAGAGGTTTTGCCCTGATCACAGCCTCCAGCTGTTGTATCCAGCCGGATTGCAATGCCACGGGTTGAATGCGCTTTTGGCTTCCCCCCACTGAATGCAATTCCCCAGCAAATAGTTATCTGGGGAGGTTTGACCACAACATGAGATAGCCCAGCCCTGGGGTGTTTCTATCAGCATTACACACTCTGAATGCTTCGAGACAAGAAATTACATAGAAAACGCCTTTTGTCCGGCAACACAATCTGCTTTTTTGTTCGAGCGGCCAAGATAATTGGAGCTGCGAAGCGCTACCTTAACGCCCTTCCACCGGTCATGGACTCAATTCTGGGGAGAATAACTCCCCGCAGTTATTGCCATAAAGCAGTGCAGTGCTTCAGAGAGCCCTTTTCACTCGCCGATGCTGGGGGGACCACCCAGGCTCCGGCGGGACAAAGCTGCGCTCGTGCACCAGCTGCAGAGGTGTTTGCCACTGATGCATGCAAATATATGCATATAAATACGTATATGTTAAGGAAAAAAAAAATAAATCAATCCTTTCCTTTGTATCTATCATCTGGGTTTTGCCCGCACAGAATGAGACCGGAGATCCACTCGTGCTAACAGTAGAAGCCTAAATTAACTGCAGCAGAAGTGCTGTGCCCTGTCCCCACGCAGGGATGGTCTACAGGAGCACACCGGTGTCCCCATCCCTGTGTCAGGGTCAGGAGGGTCTTTGCCACTGATATCTCATCCTTGTGGCCTTGGGTACGTTGCTTGTCCCGTAGTGGCACCAGGCAGAAATCCCACAGGGATTTAATACAGTGTTTGGGAAGGGCATTTTTCCAGCCCTGAATGGAGTGGGAATAATCGGATCAATAATCCTATGGCTGTGGAGGGGGAACACGCACAGGCTCCAAGCCAGGCATCCCTGACTTTGGAAACCAAGCCAGAGAAAAAACAAAAAGAAAAAGAGGGAGGAGAAACACAATCATTACGAAGCGCAAACCAATGAGGAGATTGATTTTCCAATGGGAATCGCTGTTGCAGAAAAATAAGGATCATGCTGGCTGCGTCCCAGCTCCAAAATACTGCAGGAGGTGATTCAGCTCCAGCATGAAGTCCTACACACTTCCTAAAGCATGGTGTTTGGGGGAGGAGAGATGCATGCGCCAGGACCCCGAGAAGGGGGTAGGATGCTTAACCCCTCTATTAGACACCGGCAAATCCACGCAGCCAGGCAAGCGGGTTTTGATGTTTTGCTGCTGAAAAATGGGCAGGCTTCCATGGTGGTTGGTTCCGGGGTGGGGGGGTTTTGTCCAGATCCTTGGGCAGAGTGCAGGTTGGGGGGGATGCTGAGCAACTCCGCGGCCCCGGTGCCTTCACAAAGCCACTGCTGCCATCTGCTGTAGGAAACCTCCCACAGAACCAGCAGCAAAAATAAACGAATTACAAGTAAATAAATGAAAAATAAAACTTCATCTGCATTTTGAAATCACGAGCACAGTTATGTTATGGGAAGTCAGGGATTTTTGATGCATGAAAGCACCAGGGGGCAGCTCACCCGCTCCCTGCAGGGGGAAACACATTGACTTTCCATCAGGACAAGCACTCCTGCAGCAGCCCATGGCCCTGAACACAGCAATGCACCAAATGCAAAATGAGCAGAAAAGGGCTGTGTTCGGTGCTGTTTTTTTTTTTTCCTGAAGCACTGAATGAAACCCTCAGCTTCTGCACTTTTGGAAGAGCCCATCCAGTTTTCTCTTTTCCACCCTTTCCCCCCCAGTTTTCCATGTTCCCCAACCTGATTCCAAGCCAGCCGCAGCCAGCACCTGCAATCTGATGGGTGTGCTGAAGAGGTCTGCTAGTATTATTCCGTTCCAAATTTTAATGTTTTCGGCAGCTCTGCTTTTCCTTTCATTTTGGCTTAGAAAGGATATAAAAAAAAAAAAAAAAAAAACAAAAAGAAGAAGAAAACCAAGTCCTGACCTTGCCCAGCCCCAATGCAAAGATCAGCCCTGGCTGGATCAAGGACTCAAAAACCATTAGGGACCTCATTAAGACCTGGGGAGGAGCCAGCATCACCCAAGTGCATCCTCTCATCTCCTACAAACAGGATTAGACCATCCAGGAGCCCAAAACAAAGTAAGGAGCTTGCTGGGGTGCCAGGGATGAAGTCAGAACGATGGCTTCTGGTTTAGGAGATGCTGTGAGGACATACACCGGGGAAAGCTCTTTACTTCGGCACATCTTGGAACAGCTGATGGAGGGATGGCGAGCCAAGGAAACTCACTGCTGCAGTTTGTTCCTTAGATAAAAAAAGAGCTCGGGGCCCAGCTTCCTACTGGAGATGTTGAACAGAGCGGCTGCAGGCAGAGGAGCCAGCGGGGCAGGTGCTTTTCCAGCATGACTCAGAATTAGGACCTCACAGCTGCCCCACGGCTCCTCCGATGACCACAGCATGAGTCTACAACCAAGGAGAATGGTGTTAGAAGGAGAGCTTAGCTAAGCTATGTTTGATAGCTAAAGCAATTCCCAGTGACGCATCCCAAACCTATGTCTTCTCCTCTGCCTGAGCCACCATCCAGACTGGTGACCTTCCTCCCAGCCTTCACCCCTGTGCACCAGCCTAGTGACCTGTCCCAAAGCTGTGCCCTGTCACACTCATGCCATACACGGGGACCAAGCCCACAATGGGCTATGCCAGCACCTTCTGTGAAGTCCCCTATGCCCCATGCCACCCTGGTGTCGTTTCCACACCTCCTGGCCTCCAGCAATCCACAACCCAGCTGGTGAGTGCTCCTGGGATACCCTGAATTCATTGCCTGGTTTACAGATTTCACACCTCCAGAGATGCACTGCTTCAGATCTTGGACCCTGGCTGCAGGCAGGTTGGGAGAGCTGCCCTGCACCCCAAAATCTCATTTTTTTCCAATGTGATGGCAAGGGGTAGGTGGTCCCCTTCAGCCTTTCCATCAAAACACCATAAGCTAACTCCAGAAGCAAGCCCACATGGCCAGCTTGTATCAATGCCTGCAGAATAAAATAGGAAATCAGCCTCTATTTTGGTTTATTTTCACATCCCCAGCTCTAATTTAGCGAGCAGCACGTGCTCCTCTTGTGCTGTTCAGCAGATCAGGGAAGGGTGGAGTGATTTCAACAGTGCCAGCATCAGCCACACGTTATCTGCTGGCACATGCATGTGCCCAGCTCCCACCCGGGTGAGTTTTCAAAGGTTATGGAGCTTATTAAAAGGCTGATTCATTATATTGCCTTTGTAACCGCATTGCGGGTATGGGCTTAAATGTTAATTGCAATCTTACTCTCCAGGATAAATCACAGCTGTTTCCCTAGAGATAAGTGCGGTGCATATGCTGCAAATGTAAAGGGATAATTGAAATTAATGAACGTTCGCCCAAGGGATGGTGAAAACACGGAGGCCAGATCGCATCATAGCATGGGGTGAGCACAGGTTTTCCCTTGCATCCTGGAGGGAATGAAAAAGACATCCCAGGATCTGGAGTGTGCAGTTATCCCTTGGCCAGTCCTTGCCTGGGAGCTGGTAGATCCAGTTCTTGCTCTGCTGTTGCACTCCAATGTGGTCTTGGGCAAGGAGATGTCCTTGTAGATGACCTCCTTAGCTAAGAAGACCTCCCAGTACCCTCATTTGTGATCACAGAATCATAAAGGTTGGAAAAGACCACTGTTATCACCTTGTCCAGCTGTCACCCCATCACCACCATGCCCACTAAATCTGTGATGCTCACAGGCACTGCACAGGGCTCCCCATGGACATCGCAGCCACTCCAGGCCAGGACAAGCAGATCCTCCCCAACCTCCAACTACTTCTGCCAAGTAGATTAAGGATCCTTGCTGGGTTTTCCCTTTCATGAACCCAGTGGGCCTCTGTGAACTTTTAGCACTGACAGCGTCCTTAAGCAAGAATGCCCTCATCTGCAGTTAAATGGAAGGTCACTCAGGCACTACTGGGCCATGCAAGCCAGGAGCTGAGCTTAATTTACACTTGAATTTTAGCTAATGGGGCCTTGGGAGCAGCTGTTTGCTTGCTTCTCTGCATTGCAAGCCCAGCCCCACATCGAGGTCAAACTGTCTTTGACTTCAGTAGATTTGCCTTGGGCTGGAGGAAAAACTCAGGACCCATCTCACAGGAACCCATAAACGAGGTCTGCTGAGCTCCAAGCAAGTGCTAGAGGCGGCTGTGTGAGCCCATCCCATTGGTACTGCCCTCACAGATCCTGCTCTCCCTGTGCTCAGGGCAAGAAGAGGGGAAAGTTCCCCAGTTCTACTTTTGTGGGACAGTGCAAAAACTATGACAAAGCTTAAAA
This sequence comes from Numida meleagris, assembly GCF_002078875.1. NCBI lineage: Eukaryota > Metazoa > Chordata > Aves > Galliformes > Numididae > Numida > Numida meleagris. The sequence continues at coordinate 1,507,527 of NC_034410.1, read as the reverse complement.
ACCAGATGGGGACCTGTTACAATGCAGGGTCCAGGCTAGGACAAGCCATCCACCAGGGGGAAAACGTGTCGATGATTTTGGGACCTGTTTGGCAATTAAGGAGGTTGAGACCCAAAATGTGCATGGGGAATAAGCATGTCCTGGAGGAGGGGACATCGTGGCTGTGAGGTTTGGGGTGAAGCTTTCCTGAGGACAGCTACAAGATCCCCCAATTCTCACCTGATCTTTGCATAACGTCAGCCCAGGACCTCTCTCACCTCTATCCCTGCTCACCTTCCTCCTGCCATGCAGGAGATTTGATGAAATGAAGACAGCACCGACTGAAGGCTCCTCTGGAGGTCCAGCAGTCACCTCAGGTATCTGGAAAAGGATGGATGAATTGCAGCCTCAGGTCAATGTTTCTCTGCAACAACTGTAAAAAAGGATCAGGGAATGAATTTGGCAGTGAATGGCTGCCTTGTAGGCAGGCTAAATGAATTAAATAATCCCACCTCACGTTGATTGAGGCCACCTTTTTACCATCTGTCCATACCATAACCTTTTACTACCCCCAAAGTTTTCTCTGCGGTCCTTCCTCCTTGCACCAACCCCGACTGCCTCTGCTTGGCAAACGTTGCTGCAAGCAGCCCAGGAATTCCCTTGGATATTGGTATTTCTCACTCCTGCCATCATTCCAGTCACAGTAGCTCTGCGATGTGTATCTCCACACTCCCACAAAACAGTTCCTGGGTGAACAAAACTCTTCAAGGTGAAGTCTTTAGGCCTGAAAAACCCAAAGAAGCCAGGACATCCTGAGTAGTTTCACACAAGCTGGACCCCAGCAGCCACCGTCCGTTTTTTTCTCCATCACGCAGGTGTCCAGAGGGGGTATGTGGCCTGACATTGATGTTATAATTAGGCTGGTTTCCATCTTTCTCCTCCCAGCTGAAACAATCGCCGTCATTCTTGCAGGCGGTCAAAGTTCAGCGTGGGCCTGGGACGCCTGTGACATTGATTGGCGGGTCCCAGGGTGACTGCCGTCTTCCCCTTTGACGCAAGTTGTCAGGTTTGGGCATGTCAATTAGTGGCTGCGCAACGTAATGAGGTTTTGATGATGGAGAATGGCCGAAACTTCATTCCCATCCAGGAAAAAAAAACTTGAGAATAACCTTGATACCTCCGGTGTGATGCTTTCTTGTAGATCTCTGCAGCCAAGTGACTACATAGGGAAAGCTGGGGCACCCTCCTCTGTTACAGCTAATTAACTGGGAATCATTTGGGAAAAAGCCAGGGGTGGCAGAACACAATATTGGTGTTTCAGAGATGTTATTAGCGTCTTACTAGCAGACCGAGGAATTTCAGGGCATTGTGCTGCTAGAGGTGAAATATTTCAGATGAGCATTTTAAATCCTGGTTTTCTGTGCACGGTCATTGAATGCATAAGGACATCAAAACCTACAAAGCAGAGTAGCACCCTGGTGGTGGAAAGACAGCTTTCCCTAATGGAGCACCCTAAAATTGAATGAAGCTCTCCAAATGGGACATCTTGATGTTCCTGTCTTTTGTCTTTGCCTTTGGACAGCATCTTCCGTCCATGAGAGAACCTGGAAAAGCTCTGGTTGTGTCCATGGTGGTGGGCTAGGGATAGGATAACTCAAAGGAAGATTTTCTGGCGTTGCTGCACTGCCCATCCCACAGACCAAATTGGTCCCAGAGACCCAACTCAGCACACCCCACAAGACTTCATTGGAAGAAGAGTTGCCCACTGAACTCAGTGTCACTGCTCCAGGTTTGTCCGTAAAGTTAACGTGAATGGAGTGAGCCCAAGCAGAGCTGGACCATCACTTCATACTCCTGAAAGGTAACCCCATGGATCTAACATGCTTCTGATTTGGATGACCTGGTAGCACTGGGGTGGCATGAGTTGTGCCAAGGACACCCTAAGATGAGGAACAGTGGTGTTTAAGCAGTCCAGAAAAGGGAAAATGATTAGAGTATTGGAAGGCCTCTCCTATGGAGACATGCTGAGAGCACTGGGAGTTGTTCAGCTTGAGGAAGAAAAGGCTCAGGGGAGACCTTATACTGACCTTCTAGATCTTAAAGGGGGTTTACAGGAAAGATGGAGAGGGACTTTTTACAAGGACATGTAGTGACAGGGCAAGCAGTAATGCCTTTAAGCTAAAAGAGGGTAGATTTAAAATAGACATTAGGAAGAATTTTTTTGCTATGAGGATGGTGAGGCCCTGGCACTGCTGCCCAGAGAGCTGCGGATGCCCCATCCCTGGAGGTGCTGAAGGCCAGGTTGGATGGGGCCCTGGGCAGCCTGGTCTGGTGAGAGGTGTTTCTGCCCTTGGCACTGGTTGGAATCAGATGGTCCCTTCCAACCCAAACCATTCCTTGTTTCTAGGTCTCTGGGAATCCAGGAGTATGATTCTGTGATTCGAGGCTTCTGATTCTATGACCTGTGCTCCACGGATTGGGATCCCTGATGCAGCCTCATTTCCAGCTGCAGCACCGTCAGCATGGATCTCTGCAACACTGGCACATTGGTTTCAGCATTAAAATGCTGCCACAGAATAAACCCAGGACTGGATAAAGTGGAAGAAGAAACCACTCATGGTACCAACCAATGCCATTATCGGGACTCAAGCCTCCGCTGCCCAAAATACTATCAGATGTACTCCACATTAATGGTAGCACTTCCATATTTAACATGTTCTGTGGAGAAGATGCACCCAACGAGCACCACTTGACCACAGATATTTGAGTTCCACGGGTAGGCTGAGCAGATCACAAAGCATTTCTCAGGCAAAGCATCGTGCTGGTGTTTGTTCTTCAACTTGAACGCCGAGTAAATTAAGTACGTGGGGTCTAAATAATGCAGGAGGTGTTCACAGCCCCAGGAGGGCTGGCTGATCATGGACATCTCTGGAGCCATGAGTGGTTGATGGAGACGTAATGGTACAGATGGTTTATGGTCGGTGATGGGTGCCCACTGGAGCTGGTATCTGGAACAGGATGAGGGAATCACTCCCCTCTATCCCCAATAACTTGAGGAAGACCTAAAGGAGCTCCTCATCAGGAACATCTGTCCTGTAAGAGCTGAAGGGAGGTGGGATGCAGAAGAACCAATTTACCCTTTCTAATCCATCTTCCCCAGGTACTAAAAGACTGATTATCAGCATATCATGCCTTTGCATGTGCAACTGGGAGCACTGTAGCCTTAAAGTTATTACCTTAAGTTGTGCAAGGGGAAGTTTGGGTCTGATATTAGGAACAATTTCTTCTCAGAAAGAGTGGTGATGCAGTGGCACGGGCTGCCCAGGGAGGAGGTGGGGTCACCAACTGTAGAGGTGTTCAAGCAACATGG
>NC_034410.1:1475404-1496793 GCF_002078875.1 Numida meleagris | reverse complement strand
AACAATTTCTTCTCAGAAAGAGTGGTGATGCAGTGGCACGGGCTGCCCAGGGAGGAGGTGGGGTCACCAACTGTAGAGGTGTTCAAGCAACATGGAGATGTGGCACTGGGGGACATGGTTTAGTGGTCGTGGTGGTGATGAGTTGGGGTTGGACTTGGTGATCCCCGTGGTCTTTTCCAACCTTACTGATGCTCCACTTCTATGATTATCCAAAGGTGTCAGCAGCGGTGCTAAGTATTAGCAGCACTAACGTTATACAACACTCTGCTCCCCAGCATGTAACACCGCACGTCCCTGAGTCACGAAACGCAGCTATTTCTGAGGTAAGGAGAAAAAAAGTGAGGCAGAGAGAGCTGCAGTCATTTGCCCACCATCCCAAGGGAGCTGGTGTCATAGGCTGATCTGCTTTCATCGCTCTCAGTGCTTCAGCCCCACATCTGAGATGCTCTTGGGAACGTGGGTCTTTCTGCCACAGAGAAACCACGGCAAAAAAAAGACATCTTCCTGCAAACACTCTTGTTCTTTTTTCTTCCCGTTTAGATTGCTTTTATCCTGGTTTTCACCCTCCAGGATGGTAAAACACGGTAGATCTACCAGATCATAGAGTTAAGACTGGAAGTCTTGCTTTTCAAACCACCAATAGGTGACCCCAGGAACCCCAAAAGTAAGGAATAATTGCTGCTTTTTTAGTAGATAATGTAGCAAGCAGCTGTTGGAGGGGGGGATTTCTCAGCTCCTGTGAGTAACTGTGATTCTCACCCCAATGTGAGAGACTCAGAGGTGAGACAACCCCGACCTGCTAACACGGCCCTGCAGAGCAGAGCAGCACAAAGCAGAGCAGCAATCAACCCAGTGTCTGCCAGCCCTTGGATGTGTGTGCCTGCCTCAGCATCACCCCAAAACACTTCGCCATTGCCACTGGGAGCGATCTGGGGGCTGGACATTGGCACTCCAAGGCACGTTTTCTCTTCACCACTGCTGGACACCAGCGGATGAAAACTGAGCGATATTTGTATGACCACCAAAAATCGCCTTTCACAATTTTTTTTTTCTTTTTTTTCCCCAAAAGTCAGGGCGTCGCTCTGCAGATTGGTCACCCGAGGCTGCCAGCAGGAGGGAAAACTCATCAGCCCCAAGGTGTTCAGATGGCAAAAAGCCACCCCAAGAGCACCCAGCGGCCACACCACAGTTCCCCAGGGAATTCTATGTTGTCCCTTCCCCTGATCAATCTTTTCACAGAAAAATAAGGTAGCCATACACCTGCCCTCCCAGCTGCAGAAGGAAGCCTGTTTCTTTCTCCACACGCCATGAGTCACCGGGCAGTGTGCTCATCTTGCATCACAGCAGCCATGACTCAGATGGGGACACGCTGCTGCTGGCTCCATGCACGCAGCATCACCTCGGCTCTCTGCAAAGCACTGGGTTCGTGCATGGCTGAGATGAGGGAGTCAGACCCCGAAAGCCATGCACCCTGCTTGGATTGATCCCGTGCCACCCAGAGTTTTGCAGGGACAGGGAGAAAGCAACAGGGCGAGCAGCTCCTCCGTGCATTGAGTCAAAGCAAAGAGCAGCTCTGGGTTGAAAATAACAGAAAGTGCTCTTGGCCAAGGGGATACACACACCAATGGGGTTTTACTCTCAGGGGGTGATTCTGAGACTTTTCCATAGGTGCCAGGGGTTCCTGACAGCAGGACTTGGCAGGAAATATGGGGAGGAGGAGGGATTCGAGCACCTGGAGACTTTCAAGGCCAGGCTGGGCCAGGCCCTGGGCAACCTGACCGAGCTGTGCTGTCCCTCTTCATTGCAGGGGAGATGGACTAGATGCCCTCTGAAGTTCCCTTCCAGCTCTAAGGATTTTATGATTTTTATGATTCTACCCGGGTCCTTCTCCATGTCCTTTGCCACGGGGTGCCCGTTTAGCAGAGGCATCGCTCAGGGATGCATTGCTGAAAGCGGTCTGAGCTGAGCGAACGTGTGGGATGTGTCATATGCAAGATCATGAAGACTGGCTATATTTTATATGGGCATGGGCTGGGAAAGATGGGCTGTTCCTCAAAGGTCGGGCATGAGGTGTTACGTACTTCAATGTCACTTCAGTTCATGCACATGGGAAGAGCTGCCTGTTCCCATTCCCTCCTGCCCATCCATCGTTAAGAAGAGAAAATTCATAGGGTGGGCTGTTGGTTTGGTTGTTTTTTTTTTTTTTTTTTGCTTTTTTTGCAGGGTGAGCAGGCAGCTTGCCAACAGCTATAGGCGCATTTGCAGCACGGCGGACGCAAAACACAACGCGGGGTGCAGGCCCCAAGGCCCGCACCTGCATCCCCACACAGCAGCACGGCGCAGCAAAACCCGCCGGGCCACACGTCAATCAAACCCCACACGGCGAAGGGGGCGTGGCCACGGAGTGGGCGTGGCTAAAGGACGGGCGGGTTTGCTATAAGCCCCGCCCCCCTGCCTCCCCGGTTACCCATGCTGCCCCGCGCGCTGGCACTGACGTGGCCCCGGAGCGCCGCCATCTTGTGTGCCTGGGCGGAGAGCGGCTGAGAGGCGCAGGGGCAGCCGGCTCCGAGCGGGACAGCCCGAGGAAAGCCAGACCCACTGCCCGGGGCAGCAGCCGATACCGGTGGGTCTCCGTTTGCCCTCCTTCCTTCCTTTTTTCCCCCTCTTCGCCCGCCGTCTCCACCCGCAGCCGCTGGGCGGCGGGGGAGGCCGAGGGCGGCGGGGAGGCGCGGCGGCCCTGCGCTGAGGGGAGGCCCGGGGCCCGCCGCTTCCCGACCCGCCGTTTCCCGGCCCGCGCCCGCCTTTCTGCCTTTGTCCCGTCCTGCCGTGCTCGTGGCGGGGAGGAGGTCGCGGTGCTGCCCCATCCGCCTCCATTCGCTCGTTTAGGGCGGAGGGGTCGGGCGGGGGGGGGGTGGGAGGTGGATCCCTCACAGAGATGTGGGGAGTGGGGGGGGGCCGCGCTGCTCCCCTCCCCCTGCCGGGAGCGAGGCGGGATGGCCTTCTCCTCTCTTCTTCCCCAAACCCATTCCGGCCTCGGCCTCGGCCCCGCCCGCGGATGGGGCGCGGGGGAGATTGCCTGGTTTTCGGCTTAGCTGAAAGCTCTTCTCACAGAGCCCTGCGGGGAGGCCCTGCTCCTGTGAGCCCTGGGCTCTGAGCGGGGCTTCGTGCTGTGCTGGGCGGAGGGGCGGTGGGAAGAAGTTCAACTTCAGCCCGCTGCGGGCTCAATTTGCTGCCCATTGCTTGGGTCTGGTGCCGTGGGAGATCAGTTTTCCTTGGCACAGCAGCCCCCCAGTCGGAGGGTATTACATTCTGTCAGAAAACACGATGTCATGTCTCTGTGAGTGGTTAAGGTGATACTTCAGGCTGATAACCTCCATCTGAACTGGTAGGCTAGCAATGGGAACCTCTTTCTGAAGGGACCCATTTACAGAGTGACTAAAATTCTACTGGGCCATAAAGCTACCAGAATGTTGTGTTTGACATTGACCTTGCTGCTTTGCTGCTAGGTTTTTGCCAAAGCAAATTCCACAGGTTGATTAGAGTTTCATCCAGAGGTCTTGTTTTGAAATGTGGCTTTGTCAATAACTAAAATGTGAACTATTTATTGCATACTTTGAACTTTGTTTTGCAAGCTGTAGGGCTGCAACACCCCTCTGCGATATATTCTGTTAACCTTACTTTTCAGGCAAAGAAACCCAAGTCGAAGTGAATTGTTCAAGGTCATTTGACAATGTAGTTATTACTGGTTTTACTACTGATTTGAAACACTTCCGTAGGAGAAAGGAACTCCAGCAGGACTGGAGGATTACTTCATGGATTTTGTAATCAACTTGTCAATACAAGTACTCATAATCTCACAGATACAGAAAGGTAGGGATTCTTTGAAACCAAAGTTTGGGAGGTTGGTATGGTGCTTTGGGTTTCTTGTGTTTAAAAATACATCCCGTGCTCCAGAACCCTGTTGAACTGCTTTCTCTGTTGTTGCAATTACACTGGGTAAAAGGGTGAGGTAGCTTGCCTCACTTGAACCTCTTCAGCTCTGTTGGTTTGCTGTGTTTGATGACCCTTCTGCTCTGGGAGAGGGTGGAAAAATGACTCAAGCAGATGTCATCCCTGCTCGGAACGGCCTTCACTGCCATGGTAGCCTGTGGTGTATGTGATATTGCTGGACCGTACCTTTGAGAGCCTGGAGTTGGGGGTAAAACACAAATACCACAAGGTAAATCAGTTGGAGGCTTTTGCTGGGTTTTGGAGGTTGCCTGGTTGTGAAACACAATCCAGATCCAAAAAGGGACTGGGCAGAAGTGCTGTGTTCATGCTTAGCACGTGCAGCTCCCTGTGTTAGTCACTGCAAGGGGCAGGCCTGGAGCTGTGGTTTTTCAAAGCAAACAAAGCGAGGGGGCACAGGGGGGCTGCATTCTGGTCCTTATAAATGTTGTACTCCAGTTATGTCTGGGAAACATGCTTTAAGCAGCACTCATACATTGCGCTGAGGCACAGTTATCCGATGAGCTATTGATTACATTAATTGGTGAAAGAGGGGAAAGCTCACAGTGCAAGGCTTCAGCTGAATTCCGAAGCTGGAAGTTTCTTTCTTTAAAAACAGAAGACCGGAGTAGAAATGAAAGTCCAGCTTTGCACGTATCAGCAGCTGTTAAAGGTAGAATTCTTACGGATTTCATCAGCCTTCGCAGGAATCGGTTTCATTTCCATGCGGTGGATTAAGTTGGTGAAAGTCAGTCCGCTCTTTCTTAGAAGGAACGGTTCGGATTCATTTTTAGAAATCTGTGGAAAGCTTTGCCAAAGCTTTGCTACTGGAATGCTGCAGAGCTGTTATCAGAGGCACTGCCCTCTGCCATTATTCCTTTTTTTTTTTTTTAATTGATGAGTACAGAGGTTTATAATTGGATTCCTATACAGCAGCTGTTTTTTTTCTGTTATTCAGCATATTTCTCCTTTTGCTTTCAAGTATCCATTTCTGTTTCTTGTTTCTAACGCGTGCAAACATGGAAGGACTGTGGCACTACTTCTGCTGATGTTTCAGTTCTCATGAAACTCGTGTCTAACGTAACTTATTCATACCCTGGTCTTGTACCCACTTAGCTGTGTAGGCTCTGCTGTGACATTTTCCCCAAACCAAAAGCCAATTTCATTACTGAAGCTCTCCAGCGAGTTCTTGCCATTTCTAATATGAGTGTAAACGTTGACTTTGTGCCCAGCTGGTAGGAATGAATGAATAACAGGTTATTTAGCTTCGAATCGAAGATTTTCAACGTGTGAATTGTTGGGCCTCAAAAAAAACTGCGCCGAGCCTGTCTGAAAAGAAGTGCTTTGTAAATGCTGCGTTCCCACAGCAGTGCCCGCATCTGACAGGTGGATGTGAAGTCAGTCAGATTTGGGTGTTACAAATTGTTGGCACTGCTTTAATTCCTGGGCAGTCTGCAGGGAAGCCATGAACGTGCTTGCTTCTAAAACCATCAGCAGTGGCCCCTTCTGTGCTCGTCCGCCTGGCCCTTGAAGAAATATTTCTCAGACCAGATGTACAAACCAACACACTGGAAAAAACATGTTTTAGAGTTACGTGCGGTAGCGTGCACTTGCTTAAAATAGCTTGAGATTTGGCTGTGAAATAGAAGTAGCTTGCTACATCTACGTCAAGGTGAGAGTAAGGCCGGGGCTGGTTGGCTTTTTGAGTATCAGTTGAGCAGCCTGCTCTCTTTGCTTGATGCTGTTTTGTTGGGTTTTTTTCCTGTTTATCTGCCTGGTTTTTTAGGATTGAGTTCTTGAGGTATCGAGGAAGTAGTCATCACCCCAAAGGAAATCCTCCCCCTTTCCTTTGCCCTTGCTTTCATCTTGTAAATGGAATTATTTTCTGTTTTCCTGCCACTCTGAGCCTGGTGCTCTCAAGAGACTGGCACAGCATTCGGGAAGTGCTATATCTGGGTAATGTGTATAGGCAGCAAGATGTTCAGCCTACTTATGTTGATTGAAGGTGCTACATCAGGAGCAGCTCCGCGTTGGATTTTCATTACCTAATTTCTCGCTGGCGGTTGACTTGTCCTCCATCTGCCTCGAGCACGCACTGTGGTTGGGTGCCTTTCAGTTGGTCTCCTCGAGCCTCTGCTGGCCAAATCCAGCTGTGCCTCTTCACATGGGAGCACAGTTATGTAACTTCATCTTGTATTTTACATGATGCTTTGTGTAAGTACTTCTGAGCTTCTCTGGGAGGCAGGTAACGAGGCTGTGATCGCTGGGGATGTCTGTTCCACTTCAAACTTGGCCAGGCACCACCAGTGCAAAGTGGGGAGCAGCGCTGTGATGGTCAGTGTCCACCTCATGGTTCCCTGCTGTGGTTCTGACAGGCACAGCTGTGCTGGAGCTGGGGCTACATAAGAGTGAATGGCTCTGAGAAGCTCTTCATGTTCCCTTTATTATGGCGATATTCAACTGCAGGTGTGTTCCTGTTGATGGAAACCTACCAGACATGTTAACTACTCCTGAATTTTGTGTTTAGTGATGCCTAGTGACTTCAGGATGCTCTGAAGTCTCAAGTAAATGAAATCCAGATGATCTGAGCTAAATTCCAGCGTTGAAGCCGCGCAGTGAGAGGCCCCAGGTTGGTCCTTGGTCATCTCTCACCCAGGTTACCGCACGTGGAAGGCTGGTAAACAACTTCTAAAAATAGTTGCTTATAACTGTACCTGAGCAGTTGTGTGCTGGGCTGCCCTGGCTGCGTATGAACGAGCGTTCTCATCCAGAGTGACTTCTCAACATTTGCTGTAACAGAACATCTTAACCTGGAAGGAGATGGCTTCAGGTTCCAACGAGCGCGGCTGTACTTGCCAGCCTGTGCCTGCAGAGAGGTGATGTGAAGTACTGCGGGCCTGAATTCATCCGAAATTCTGAGCAGTGTTTTAATCTTTGCTGGATCATTTCTCATGTTCCCTTCGAAGTCGCACTTGAAATTGTAAAGAACAAGCTGCCAGCGTAGGTTTGCACTTAAATTGTCTTTGCCCAGTCTCATGTGTAACACCAGCAGCAGCTGTTTGACTTGAATTTAAGACAGTTTTCTCACCTCTCGCTTACACGTGGGTTTGGTGATCATTTGTGTATGAGTGTGCTTTTTTTAGCATGCTGAGCTTCCAATTTAGATGCTATAAAGTGGAAAGATGGTACCGGCCAGCTAGTAATAACTGGCTGGATTTCTGATCAATATTTCTGTGAAGTAACAAATTGATCAGCTTTTGTTTTCCCATGACTGATATAATCAGATTGTATTAATTCCAGTTTAGGAATTATGGGTTTGATTTGGGTTTTTTTGTTGTTTTAATTAAGTTGGGGGTGGATTCAATGCTGATGTCAAGTTGGTAGGGGCACTGTTAGTCTATCTGTGAAATGGGCATTTAAGAGAAGATGGGTGGCCAGCAGGGAGAGGGAGGGGGTTGTCCCCCTCTACCCAGCTCTTGTGAGGCCTCATCTGCGGCACTGCGTCCAGGTCTGGGGCCCCCAGCACAAGACGGACACAGAGCTCTTGGAACGAGTTTAGAGGCAGCCACCAAGATGATCAGAGGCTGGAGCACCTCTGCTATGAGGAAAGGTAGAGGGGACTGGGCTTGTTTAGCTTGGAGAAGAGAAGGCTCCAGGGAGACCTCACTGTGGCCTTCCAGTACTTGAAGGGAGTGTAGCAACAGGAGGGGGAATGACTGTTTTCATGGGTTGATAGTGATAGGACAAGGGGGAATGGTTTTAAATGGAGACGGGGAGGCTTAGGTTAGGTATTAGGAGGAAGTTTTTCCTCACAGAGGGTGGTGACACACTGGAACAGGTTGCCCAAGGAGGTTGTGGATGCCCCATCCCTGGAGGCATTCAAGGCCAGGCTGGACGTGGCTCTGGGCAGCCTGGTCTGGTGGTTGGTGACCCTGCATTCAGCAGGGGGGTTGAGAGTAGGTGATCTTTGAGGTCCTTTTCAACTCAGGCCATTCTGTGGGAACCTCCTGGGGAAACTTCCCAGTTCAGAGTCAGCAGGTGCCTTCTGCATGGCGGTGCGCTGGGGCTGAGCTTTTCTTGTGTGACCTTATCGCTGCTACTGTTTATCTAAGGGAGAGAACAGATTGCCAAAATGATTGCGTGAAGCAACTTCTGTTGCACAACTTGCCGAGTTCAGAGCCCTCCTTCAGCCATTTTGGAAGCCTTGTGTGCTAAGGGTTGGTACGTAGAAGGGAAACTAAAGTATTTCTATAGTGCAGGCATAATTTTGCTAATTAAATAACCTTTCATTTTGGTCTTCTATGGTATCTTTAAAGACATGGTATAAACCACGTCATTTGCTGTAACTCTTGGGTTGGTGAAGTTTAAATCTGTATGTGGTCAAAAACCTTTTCCAGAGGTGCAAAGCTGATGTTAAGCAAAGATTTGAAGACATGGCTGTGCTGGATCCATTGCGTGCCCCTGTGGTCATAGCGCTGTGGGATGGCTCGTTAGCATCTGGGAAGGCATGTGATGTCTCAGGATAAGGGCTCGGAATGAAATAGCATTGAAATGCATTAATGTGTGGTTAAATACAGAGTGCTGCAGAGGATTAAATGCTGAATGATCGTCGGTCTCGAGATACTCCTCAGAGCTCTTACTCCAACCCCTTTCAATTAATAAAGGCAAATTCTGGTTGTTACTCGTGTGTTGTATTGCTGTAACAGGCACTAGTCTGCCTGCTCTGGCAGACACTCATTCATTTTTAACTCATTATACCAAGGCTTTCTGAAAAAGGCTGCCTGTCCTCCTAATGGCTTATCTCAACGTATCACTTACTAGAAAACAGGCTGCTGAAAGTACCTGGCTTCCTTGAAACTGAACTGCAGTCTTACCTAGAGAATGTCTCTCTCTCGCTATTTACCAATGACATTATAGCTTTCCTGAACCTGCCCAGCAGGTTTCTGCTGCTGCACACCTCTGGAGGAGTAGGGCTAGGTTAAGGTGAGCAGAACTGAGAGCTGTACAGGCACACAGGCGTGGTTTGGGGCAGTGCTGGGCCTCCATCTGGAGGAGCTGGAGTTGTGCTGGGGCTGTGTGTGCATGAGCTCTGCAGAAAGGGCTTGGGCTGTTGATTCCAACTGCTGCCTTTCATACGCAGATGTTTGCTCAGCCTGGTACATCCCTCTTCTGAAGATGTCCTGAAGCACTGCAGCCAGCTTGTGAGCAGCAGTCTTTTCATGCTTTCAGGCGCTTCGTTGGACTTGTTGTGCCTCTAGAACAGTTTAGTAGTAACTGATGTTTGTGTTAAGGAAGTTATTCTCCTGTGTAGAACATAGGTGATGTACTGGCGAGTCTGGATGGGGCTTTGAGCAGCCTGGTCTAGAGGGAGCTGCCTCTCCCTATAGCAGGGGGGTTGGAACTAGATGATCTTGAAGGTCCCTTCCAACCCAAACCGGTCTATGACTCTATGATATAGATTACAAAGTTTTAAGATGGCTGAGAAGTGACAGGATTACTTAGTAAAACTACCAGACTCTTAAATTTCCCCGTATTTTTGGAATGTGTTATGTTCTCCCGGTGTGACTAACGGACTGAACCGAGAATTAAACTAAGCAGATTCAGCTGTGAAGTACACTGCAAGTAATCGCGTGACCCCTCAGCTGAGCTGTATTAATGGGCGACAGCGGGGTCGTGGGAAGTGGTTCCGAACTGTGGCTGTGCTGCCTGCGTGGTGGTGGAGTTTGGGGCTGGTGGTACAGCCCAGAGCAGAGCCCTGGCTGTAGGCGGGGCTGGGCATGGTCCTGCTGCTCGTTTGCTTGAGGGAAGAAGGAACTCGAGGAACTCATGTAGCAGGTAGTAACAGCGCTGGCAGGGATGGCCTCCTGAGGGGAGCAGACCTAGAGGCAGGCTTCCCTTGGCTGTGACAGCAGGCAGACGTTCTGGCTGTCGGTTAGGGGATGGCGCTGCGGTTGGGAAGGACACACAGGTGCCCTCTCTCCTGCCCTAGCAGCATCCAGCAGCTTGCTGGTGGGAGCTGCAGCAATGTGGAGGAGTTCTGCAGGCAGGCTGCTCCTGGTATCTTGCACTCATGTAAAGCGGTTTTACCGCTGCTTGCTAGTCACCATCTGAAGACACTTGTCCTATGGGGACAGCTTATAAACTACATTTCCACTGCTTAGTTTAAAAAATAAAAGTACACTCTCTGCAGCGTGATGTACTCTGAAGCACAGAGTAACTTGAAGTGATTTGGAGGAAGTATGAATGTGGAGGGAGCAAGAAGGAAATGGAAACCAGGTTCTCATGTATTTTCTTCACAGAACGTCAAAGCAAGGAGAGTGAGTGGTGCAAAAGCAGCGGAGCAGCATGCTTGGCTTTGCTGGTGAAGGGCAGGTGCAGCCTGGAGCTGGAGAGCTGCTAGGAGAAGGGAAATCTGATGGAATTTGCCACTGTAAGAAGCAGGGCTGTGCGGTTTGTTGGGCAGTGTGGCTTTTCCAAAGGCTGGGGTGAAGGTTTGGTTCTCTTGCCTGATTGCTGCCATTGGTCCCAGGCGTTTAACGGCCTATTAGGCTTTTACATGTGGAGGATGGCAGATCTATTGCAGGGCTGAAGGCTCTTCTGCAGAAGTACTCAAACCCGTCCTGGTGTGCTGTAAGAGCTGTGGTACCAGGTAACAGTTCAACTCTGAGGTTGGTTTTTTCCAGATAAAGCAGCAGATAGGGTCAGCAGGGGCAGCAGACAAAGGGAAGCCCTGCAGCCTCCAGCCCAGCCAGGGCTGCTGGGGAGAGACGTTTCCTGCCATGAGTGATTTGGGTAAACAAGGACTCCAGCAAAACTGTTTTCTCTGCTTCCTAATTAACTTTCCTGTTTGTCTAAGTTCCATAGATTCAAGTGGCAGTTGAATATTCGTGGTAGTGGTTCAGGAATTCAAAGGAAACGGTGAAATAATAGAAATTCCAAAACGTTGATTTGGTTTTGATTCACAGGCTGCCCTCTGGCTTACGGAGTTGTCGAGTTCCAATCGCGTGGAGCTTCAGTGTGTAAGATGAACAATGTGACACGAGTTCCAGCTTCACAAGCGCTGTTTGTCGTGCGGGAACTTCGGTGTGGACTCTGCACTGTGAGGCAGCTTTGTGCCGAGCCATGTGACCCCATTCACGTTGCAGTGCTCGGCTTTGGGGTTCAGAGTTGCTTCCTGGGAGGGGCAGGGCAGCTCGGGCCTGGCCGGCACTGAGCGAGGCAGGCAGAGCTGAGCAGTAGGGCAGGGCTGTGGGCTGCGGCTTCAGAGCTTGGTTCATCGTCGTGGATGGCGATTCTGGAAGACACATGTCCTGTGAGAATTGCGTTTCAAGCACACGACTGCAGCGTAAAGTACAGAACAGCTTTGAGAGCTGATTCAGAGTTCATATTTGAGTTATGACTCGCTTTGCAGGAAACCCAACCCCTGAACGTTACACGTCTTGGCTCTGGATGCTTCTGCGGTCTTAAGCTTGGTTTTTCAGCTGGACTCGATTTATTTGTTTCGAACTTACATCAGAGTTCCTAGACAAAGCAGCAGTAGAAGTGTGTAACGACCCAGCCACATCCGACAGCTTGCAGGCTGCTTTGTCGTCTCGTGTGGGTGGAACAATGGTTCTTGGTGATTTCAGTGCTAAACTGAGGGCAGGTGGGGGGGGGGGGGGGGGGGGGGGGGGGGGGGGGACAGGGCGTTGTGGAAGAGCGGCTGCAGCTCCTTCCAGGGGCACAAGGGCACGGGGAGGTGGTGGCCCCTGGCCCCAGCAGGAGCTCCTGAAGCTGGTGATCCCTTCTGAGCATCGAGAGTGAAGGGAGAAACTCTTCCACTGTCTCTGGTCGTTTCTGCTAGTTAAGGTTTGGTGGATGTAATTCGCTCCGTGGAGTTCTCCGGCCTCAGTGAGCGTAGTGCTGCCTTGTGCTGCCATTGTGTTCACAGCCCACTCCCAAAGGCTTCAAGAGGAAGGAAACTGTTCCGAGTAGAAGCGGATCCGAGCCGTGTTCTGAGTTTCCTTCTCAAAAGAAGGAACAACTGAATGGTGGAGACGTGAGCACACGTTTAAAACTGTATTTAACTGTACTTCAGGTAAAGTAGTGTTCTGTGGTGACGCCTTAAGCTGCAGATGGATAAATATGGCTTAACAGTGGGGGACAGTGCAAAGAGCAGTGCCTTTTTGTGAGGGCTAAGTTTGGGCAGAACTGTTTGTCTCTTTGTTTTGCTTCAATATGGGAAAATTCCTGGCCTTTCTGGTCAGGGCTTCCACAGGTTGGTATTGTCCAGTGCCTTTGTGGTGTTGGTTGTGCCCGGGTCTGAACACAGCTGTTGGTGACTCACGAGCAATACTGTGATCTCTTTCTCCAGACTTCACTGGCCAGTGAAAGCAGATCTCAAGATGGGAAATATTTTTGCTAACCTCTTCAAAGGCCTTTTTGGCAAAAAAGAAATGCGTATTCTAATGGTTGGGCTGGACGCTGCAGGAAAGACTACAATTTTGTACAAACTTAAACTTGGTGAAATAGTAACTACTATTCCTACTATAGGTAAGACTTCTACATTTATCTCAACTGCTTGCTTTGGGATTGGGGTCCTGTGTTTGCAGCAGTACCCGCCCTCTGCTGCCAGCACTGTTGGTTTAAGTGACGTCGGGCTGCGCCCTGATTTTGCTGTCAGAACAAACAACTGCTAAGGCCGTGGTATGAGCATAGCACAGCCAGGGCTTCCAGCATGGGAGGAGAGTTGGGTTTTTTGTTGTGTTTTCCCCTGTGCATTCCCTCCCTTCAGCCATTTGTGGGATGACCCCTTGTGGGCCGGGGCAGCCAGCCTGCCTTCTGCTGGGCGTGCTGCGGCCTCAGGTGGTTAAGGCTGAGAAATAGGGGGTGCCTCCATGTTATCTGGGATGGGGGTGGCTAAGAACTCTGTGATCCAAGACTTATTTCCTGTCCTCAGAAGCCCGTGGGGATTTTTGTTACAATTTTTTTTTTAATATACCATAGTTGGCTCTGATTTCTTTTTCACTCCTCAAGTAGCAGTTACAGCTGTAAGCTCATTAGTGTAACTAATTGGGGCAGGGGTGGTGGTGAGAGGAGCAGTTTTAGAAAGCCCACATCTGGTTTTTGGAGGGCTTCAGTGTAAGGCTGCTTATTTAAAGTAGACTTCAGTTTGAAGGTAACATTTCTAATTATGACTTTGAGCATGAGTTGGTATATAAACATAGTTGACCTGTACCCGTTTTAACAGAGATTTTGCCACGATTTCTATTTCAGGTTTCAATGTGGAAACGGTAGAATACAAGAACATCAGCTTCACGGTGTGGGATGTAGGCGGCCAGGATAAGATCAGACCACTCTGGCGCCATTATTTCCAGAACACACAAGGTGAGTCCTAACATTTAAAGCACAGGTTTCAGAACACAGAGCTTCTCGTTGTCCTTACTATGATTATCTTGCCAGTTTATTGAGGAGAAATAGCAGTTGCTATAGTTGGTTGTGTGCTGGTGTGGCTCTTACATTAAATGAATGCAGGTTCACAGAGGAGTGGAAAGAAATCTCGAAAGCATTCTCCTTTGTCCAGCTGCATCAGTGAGCTCAGAATTCCTCTCTTCTTCTGTAAGCATCACGGCTCCCACCCATCACTTCAAAGCAGTCCTTACTACTTGTTGTTTTCTACAAACTGGAACAGCCTTGTGAACGGAGAGCTTGTCATTTCTTCCACTGCTGTGCCTTTGTGACGTGCATGCATTAGAGTCCTGTCACAGGATTTCAAGAGATGCTACTAAGTGGAAAATATGGAGTGGTTCTGTAGCTAGAGAACGAGTTCCAAAAGCACCCAGATCAGCTGCTTGTTCTCACCAGCTCTTGGCAAGAGCAGGCTGTCTCTCAAGAGTGAGATTACAATCATATGAACTGTGTTTTTTCATATAGTTTCTCTTCACAGCTTAATTCTGATGTCCAGAGCTAGATACCACGTGTGAATGCTCCCTGCTACGTGCTTACGCTTATTGTCTGCTTCCTCCTAGGTTTGATTTTTGTGGTTGACAGTAATGACAGAGAACGAGTGAACGAGGCCAGGGAAGAGCTGATGAGAATGCTGGCAGAAGATGAGCTTAGAGATGCGGTTCTATTAGTGTTTGCTAACAAACAGGTATGCCAGGGGAAGGTGTCTTGCTGCAAGAAACCCTGAAAGCGTACGGCGTGTTCGTGTTCTTACCTGAAAAGCGCCTTCTGGGGGTGAGCTTACAGGAGTCCTGTTCTAGGAACAGGAAAGTGGCTCTAAACAGAAGCAGTGAGGAGCTGAGTGCGAGAAGCTGAGGTTAAATCACAGCTGCAGTGGCAGAACGCATTTCCTGAGTGGAAAGTGAATGAAACGGGGACGTGGGCTGTAGGCAGCTGTGGGTCAGCCCAGCGGGGCTGGGTGGCTGCAGCCAGACGTCAGCCCATGCACTTCTGCTTTCTGAGGAGAGGTGCTCCGTGCTGCTGAGCACAGCCAGCCGTGGGTTTGATGGCGTTTTTAAACCTTTCAGGTATTTGCAGTGCAGACAGAACAGCTTGAATAGCAAATGAATCCACTAGGTTTATTCTGGAAGGATAACTCCGAGCGTTCTTCACTTTATAGAAGTGGGTTTGAAGCTGGCGGTCCGTCCAAAGCGACAGCTGGGGGAGGGCGGGCGTTGCTTCTGGGCTGGCAGGAGAGAAACGTGTGTGTGTGTTGTTCCTCCCCAGGACCTGCCCAACGCCATGAATGCAGCAGAAATCACAGACAAACTCGGACTGCATTCTCTTCGTCACAGGAACTGGTACATCCAGGCGACCTGCGCCACCAGCGGGGACGGTCTCTATGAAGGACTGGACTGGTTGTCCAATCAGCTCCGAAACCAGAAATGAAACCAGAAACCTTCCTCTTCCCTCTTTTTCCACCCCCTCCCTCTTATTTCCTCCTCTTCGCCCTTCGCTTTACTCTAATGTGGCAAACTGTGCTACTTTGTGGTATTGAGTGCCGGAAGCTGTTTTCATTTCTTTTTGTCACAGTATATATTGCATCATGCTGTAAATGTGGCAAATACAAGCCAGAAAACAGTTAGGTTTCTTATTTAATGTAAATAGTTTTTTGTTTCCAATGAGGCAGTTTCTGGTACTCCTATGCAATATTACTCAGCTTTTTTTATTGTAAAGAATCAACTCACTGTTTAGTACTTGGAAGGGATGGAGTGGCTTAACGTAGGGGTTGCCAGCGCTCCTCGTGCAGTAGAGCTGAATCCTATCTCGGTTGGGTTGTGAGATCTGTGAGGTCCGTTTTGGTGGTTGGTTTTTAACCTGAAATTCTGTATTCTTTCTTCCTTTTTAAATAGTCGAGGAAAAGTAAAAACACTTGAGGACACCAAGGTTGGCCGCAGCTCCTGCTGTGGTGGCTCTTGGGCCTTTCGAGGCGGTGCGGCAGCGCTCGACGCCGGCTCAGCTCCGTGGGGTTGGAGCGCAGAGCTGACAGATCCCCGGCTCTTCCTGCAGCTCACGGTTGTCCGTACTTGCTCCGAGATTTGTCAGACCTGGTGTAGATGGGGCTGCAGGCTCGCGCTAAACCTCCGCCTTTTGGTTCAGGTGAGATCTACCACGTCCGCTGAACCCGAGCCGTATCCGGGAGCCCCGTTCTTAGCCTGTTGTATTGGTCAAAAGTGTTTTGTACTTTTGTGTGTAAACCACTCCAGAGGGCAAACTTTTCCACAGAAAGCACAGCCTGTACTAGTCCTAAGCTCTAGAGTCAGAAAGTACTGTACTGAATAAGAATTGCCATGAGAAACACCAAACATCTATGTATAGTGTCTAGGGAAATAAAAAAAAAAGCATGAGAGTTAGGAGAGTCATTCCACTCTAGAAGTATTCAATCCCATTCTGGAACAATCCCATGTCTGTATATGTGTGAAAACCCTTGGCATCCCTCATACTGCAAGGTTCAGATTTGCCATCAGACAAAGACCTCTTTACTTTTCTTTTGTATTTTGATAAACACTGAAGAAGCTGGAGCTGTCCAACTTTAACTCGAGGAACTATCAGAACTGGTTTGTTTAGTGTTGTGGACCCCTTTATTGCTTTCAATACACGATTAGTAATCAACTGTTTTGTATACTTGTTTTCAGTTTTCATTTCGACAAAACAAGCACTGTAATTAAAGCTGTTAGAATAAAATCTCTTAACTATTTCATGTTTTTTATGCCTTGCTGTTCATTCGATCATCTTGGCAGAATCATAATGAAATACTTGTTGAATAAAAAGTTTCATGAGACTTGCACTGGTCTCGTGGTGTTTTGTATCATCTTCGTGCAGGGAGCTCGGTTCGATGAGGGCTGATTGATGCGCGCTGAGCCAGTGCTTTGCCACCAGGGGCATGGAAGCATCCACCTGGCTCCTCCTTCCCAAATAATGCATCATTCCTGGTCTGTGATTCCTGCAGCTGAAGAAGGAGGCAGCAGCCTTGGGTGCTGCTTGGTGCGTGTCCCTGTTCTGCCTCAGGGCCGTCCGTCAGGCTCCCTGAGTAGCCCCATCGCGTTCCACCTCTGTAATAATAAGCTGTGAGTGATACACGTGGGGTGAAGCCTGCCTCCCTGAAACTCTTCCATTTCTCCTTCCTCCCTCCTGCTCCCAGCTGCTCTCCTGCTTGCAGGTGGCTGTGGCTTCTCAGTGCTGCTGGCCATCCTGGTTGGAGCTGCTGCTGGCTCCTCGCCTCCCTGATGCGGGCTGTTGATGGGAGGTGCTGTGCGGGTTAGACTGTGACAGCTCACGAGTTGGGGACAGGGGGCTTGGGATGGCGGGGGGACAGGGCTGGGAGCGCTGAGCTCCTTCAGCTGGGGGTGCTGCAGGCAGCAGCTGGGTTGATTCAGGGTTCCCAGTGAGGGCTGCCTGGGCCCTGCTCTTGCCCTCTGAGCTCCTTACAGTGGTAAAGGGCAATCGGCGTTAAGCAAACAGCAACGAGCGATTGCCAAATCCTTGTAAGTCCGGTTGTTCTTTCAAAGCTGTTGGTCTCACCTTGACTTTCAAGCTGTGAATCAGGCTCTCTGCGTGCCTAGCTGAGCAGGACATCCACCAATTCCTGTTCTGGGAGGGAACTGAACCTGAAGGGCCAGCTCTTCTGCTGATGTCACGTAGCGCTGCTGAAGTGAGCGGAGCCCCCAGCTCCTCTCTCCTCCCACGCCTCCGTGAAGGCGGATCCCCTGCTGTGCTGCAGCACCCCAACCCTGCTGACAGCAGGGAGCCTCCTGGCCCCGTGGGTGCCTGTACTTCAGTGCGAGGTGCGAGGGCTGCGCGGTGTCCAGCCTGCCCCAGCCGTGCAGCAGCTCGCTGCCAGCCCACGCTGGGAGGAGGAAATTACGGGGAACGTGGTGGTGTTATCTGGGATCAGCGAGCTGTGGGAGTCAGCCCTGGGCTCGAGGCAGCACCGGTTTTGTTCTGGCCTGGGCTCGGCCAAGCCCGCAGGGATTTCAGCCATCTGTCCTGCCCCATCCACAGGAACCTGCGTAGCAGCTTGGGCAGGAAAGCAGAGGCGGCTGGACGGGTGCGCAGCCCTGGGTGGGGATGGGGTGAGGATCCTTCACTCCCCTTTCTCCCTTCTCTCGAAGCATTTTGCTCCTTGGGATCTCAGGTCGGGGTATGGGATAGGCGTGGGTGCCTTCTTCAGGCAGTGCTTGGATACGGGCTGAGAGGAGCGCTGGGAGCTGCTGCCTGGTTCGGCTCCGTGGGGTCGGAAGCAGGGATGGCAGGAGCCGGCAGCACCCACCCTGCCCTGCTAGGAAATGAATGAGGGCACCGGGGAGCGGCGCCCCGAGCTGGGCCCTGGGATTTGTGCAGACTCTGTGTTTTAAATTCCCTTTCCAGCCCGGAGCTCCCTTAACCTTCCCCAGGCAGCACGGCTGCGCTCTGCCTTCCCACCACTGCTCTGTGCTGGGATGTTCCCAGTGGGCATCGGACACCGCGCGGACCCCAGAAAGCAGCAGCAGGTGACCCTGAACGCAGCGAGCTCATGGAGAAGGCCTGGACTTGTACGGATTGCATGGGAACATGGGGCTGCGGCCGCTCAGATGAAGAGGACTCACTGCAAGGTCCCGCTCACAGGGCATCGACCCCACCCCACCCCCCCCCAAAAAAAAGAAAACATCTCAAGGGGAAAGAAAAAGAATCCATGCAACATCTGCTGCCCGCAGCAGCTGGGTTAAGCAACGCCCGCAGCCAGGAGGGGAGCGGGACAGAAGGGCTTTATTCCAGCTCGTCCTGCTGCGATGAATGCTGCCCTTGTTCCACGTGGGCACAGCCCCTTGGGCAACACAAGGCCCTGAAAGCTGCCCAAGTGCAAACTGACGCCGGCCCCCGGCACGGGGCTTTTGTCTGCCAGGACGCACAGCACAGCCCTGTCCTGGGCAGGAGGAATGGCACCACGACACACACAGACCAGGCCCTTGTGCTCCGCGCTGACGGCCCCACGAGGCAGGAGCCGCTCGGGATGTCCCCTTTCCACGTGGACCAAATATTCCTATTCACGGCTTTCAAACCCACGAGCACATCAAGACCCGTGTTTAGGTCGTGAGGTTTAAAATCCCGGCTGCAGGTGCCTGCGGGAGGTGCCCCAGCCCCATCCATCTCCTGAGGACTCACTTCAGCGCTTTCGTTTTTAGCCAAAGAGGCCGTTTCTCAGCCCAAGGGGACACGTGTCCCCCTGCCACCCCCACGACAGCTCACGGCCGTGACGTCTCTGCTTCCTCCTGCCTTGCCAGGGGCTGGTGGCTCACACCCAAATTAAAGACTTCTGGGGGTCAGAGCTGTATGCTGAACCCCAAAGAGGTCACTGTAGGGAGGTCAGATCCACGGAGCGAGCACTCGGGCACCTGCTGCGTTCCGCTCCCGTTCTAGAACGGTGTTATTCTGATTTTCCATATACCACAGGTGGAGCGAACAGCAGGGCGAGCTCCCGCTGCTGCTAGGTTTAACCTAGGGGAAGCCAAGGTGACAGCTCCCACTGACCCCACAGAGGGGATGTGCAGCACACCGCCCACATCGCACCGTGCAGCCAATAACCAGGCTGCGCTGAGACCGGCGCCCCAACAGCCAGACCCAGCCCCGGCAGCTGTAAAGCCGCGACTTTAATTTAGATAATAACCTTAAAAAATATATCACCTATGAAACATCCCTTCCAGCAAAACCCCTCAGTCACCAGAATCCGTATCGTGACGCTGCCTGGCCCCGCGGGAGCGCGGAGACCGGCTCCTGCTCCTCCTCCTGCCCTTGTGCCTCGGGGACGGGTGCCGGTGGCTGCTGCGGCTCCGTGCCCTCCTGGGAGCCGGGCGGTGCGAGGAGGGGCTCCTGCCCGAGGCCCCGCTGCTGTCGGAGGACTCTGTGTCCCGGCGGTGCCGGTGTCGCGATGCCTCGGGACGGCTGCTGTGGGATGCTGGACGGTCCTGGGCTTTCCTGCCGTGGCGTCTGCGGGGACAGAACGGTGTCACCGGGGACACCCCGTGGGAACAGCCCTGCTGGGTGCCTCCCCCCCCTGGCCCGGCTACCTCTCGTCCTGGTCCGGAGAGGAGGAGGAGGATGACGGAGTGGCGTCCCGCTTGTGGTGTTTGTCTTTCTTCTTTTCCTTCTTGTGTTTCTTCTTTTTCTTTTTCTTCTTCTCCTTTTTGGATTTCTTGCCGCTCTCTGTCCTGCGGGATCAGAATAGGGCAGCACCCGTGGGTCCCTGCGCTGCAAATCCCTCCAGCCCAAACACCCATCCCCATCCCTGCCTGGATCTTCACCGGGCCTCCTTAATAAAGGAGAAACAGTAAAAAAAAATCAGTTTTGAGGGTGACTCGGAGGATATGGGGGGATTCAGGCTGAAGCAGAGCAAGCCCAAACCACACTACGATGCAAAATGTTCCGTTCAGCACATTGCCAGGAAAAGCACGGCCATTCCCGGCTGGTTCCCAGCCACCAAGCGGGGCTGGGCGGCGTGGGACGCGTCCCGGTCCTCACCGCTTCTCCTCCGCCTTCTCCTCCTTGTCCTGCTTCCTCTTGGAGCCAGACGCCTCGGGACTGCTGCACACCTTGTGGTGCTGGAGCGTGGGGAGAGAAAAGCACAGAGCGAGTGCGTGGGCCTGCCCGACGCTTCGAGTAACACACACAGAATGAAAGGTCCCACTCCCTTCAAAAGGGCAAATTAACTTCGGGAACAAAGGAAAATGCCCACTGCAGTCGCTTTCCCACCTAAACACCCGTGGTTTTTTCGTGGTCACTGATCCACCCCAACGTACCGTGAAGACAGAGAGCCCCATCTTGGCCGCCTCCTTGTCCTCCTTGGAGAGCATCACCCGCCCGGCGCTGCCGCTGGGGGCAGAAACCACACGGACAGGTCACAAAATGAAACGCAACCGACATCAGCATCGCAACTTGTCTTTAAAAAGTTGCTCCGAAACGCAGCGTGTTTGGGTGCCCACCTGGTGCTGCCCAAGCCCACCACCCGGTCCACGTCCTCGGCTCGCTCTGCGCCGTCCCGCTTGCACACCTCAGCCAGGTCCTGTAGGCAAAGCGTTGAGACCCCCCCCAAAAAACACAGAGCTGGGGGGCACGCCCCGAGCTACGGGGGCAGCGGGGATGCCCTCACCTCCTTGCTGAGGCCGGTGGGCTGCCTCTTCACGTTCTTGTAGCCCCTAAGAGTCACAGAACCATGGAGTCACAACATGTCCCCGGTCGGAAGGGACCCACATGGGTCCTGGAGTGCAGCCCCCGGCTCCGCACAGCACCACCCAAACCCCAACCCTGCGTCTGAGAGCAGGGTCGTGCCCACCATTCATCCCGTGCCCACCGCCCTATGGGGCAGAGCCTTTCCCTCAGCCCCCGGCAAGATCTGGGCGACCTCGTCATACAAGGTTCAACACCATGAACACTCTTTGTGGTGGTGACCAACGACCGCGTCATCCTTCAGATCTTTGGGGGGGGGGGGGGGGGGTTTCAGAGTTCCTGTTTCTGGGGGATCGTCGCAGGGGATTTGTGCTCACAGCGCTGCCATCATGGCCTCCTGCTCCGCCAGGCGCACGGCCGCCAGCTCCTCCTCGCGGGACAGCGGGGCTGGCTCCTGCTTGCCCTTGGCGTACCACGTCAGGTCCTTGCCCTTCTGCCAGCGTCCCACCGGCGCCATCAGCGAGTTCCCTGCGGGGACACGACCGCCCCGCGTTGTCCCCAGCCCCTCACCTTCGCCCCGAACTCGGGCCCAGGGATGAAGGCCTTACCCAGGTAGTTCTCGCGCTGTTTGTCCGTCTTGACATCCTCCCAGCTGAACTGGTCCTGGCCCCCCCGGACCCCCCCTCGGGATGAGCCGAACATGGTGATGGGGTGCTGCAAGGATGGGCCCTGTTATCACCTCAGAGCAGCAGACCCCCCCCTCCAGTGCAATGGGGGGG